>NW_027464661.1:465000-685000 GCF_043290135.1 Rhipicephalus microplus | reverse complement strand
AGGTTGCTAAGAGATGGCATATACTTTACCATCCGAGCTGACACTGTGCCATCACACGTGAAAGTGGGTCCTTGTCGAAAGCTAGTTCATTCGTTTGCATGAGAACCACTCCAATGTCGTAAATGCAAGAAAACCGTTCATGTAAGAGGATTGCACTGCATATTTCTGGTTTGCCTCTAATGTGCAGAGCGCCGCCATACAAACTTCTGCCAGGCAACTACCCTGAAATCTCCCGACTACAACGTATCGTATGACGCTTCATCAGTATACTGACTATTAATAATAACAAAATGGAGCGTATCTAAGAAATGGCGAGGGATGGCTCAACATACAAAGAAGCTGCAAGTATTGTCAGCAGCGATACCGACATTCATTTTGACGGAGGTTTAGAACGGCCGCTTCCCAGTGTGGACCATCACCATGGCTTTATGTTCTAGCGGACCGCCGGATTTGTATTTCCCGCCAGATACCACCGCTGCCACCTCTGTCATCAGCAGCCAGCGCGTTACATTCGGAGAGCCCAATAGACGCAGGAATGATAAAAAGTGGTGGTGAATGTTATGTGGCCTGTACGCTTTCACAGAGCGACAGCACGAGATTGCACTGGCGGCCCCCGCGATTAAGAACAACGTGTGGTGCATATGTTGAGGTCACTGAAACGCAGAGTACGCCCACTCCTCACCGGGATGATAGCTCACATCAGCTCGAAGCGCACTCAAATTTTTGGATATAGTGAAGCCTTTGCGAGCGTTTATTATCACACGTTGCAGTATACTCCAACTAGGAGAATGGAAGTCAATCCGTACTCTTTATTTATTTTTATTTATTTGCAGTATACTGCCACAATCGTGCATGTCGCAAACTATAGAGTTGCAGATTTACATGCCCAGCGCATGAGTTCACTGAAAAAGGAAACATAACTAATCTATCAGCGTGTGTAGAAGTATAACGAGAAGCCAGCGCAACCTGTCGAGAGAATAGAATATTACAAGTCATAAGTGAGCGATGCATATTTTAAGATAAAATAAAACAAAAACAAAGCAACCCCATCCCTTCTTATAAAGTTATTACTCCCATAATCGAGCAAAAAACATATAGAATCAGGAAATAGTAGAAAAAAAGTGAACAAAAAGGAACGCTTCCGAAATACGTCAGAAGCGTTCCTGAATACAGTATATGTGCATTGGAAAATAACACTGCATCAGGAAAACACGCAATAAAGAAGTGTTACACGGACATTCACTTGTTTACTGCATTTCTAAATCAGTAATTAGCGCCCTACCAAATGCAGTTGCAGACTCTAGTGAGACAATATTTTCTGTCAGTGAATTCCAATCAGGTGGTTTGTGAGAGAAATTAGCGCTTCGATAGATTAGTGAGCCTTGGATAAGAAAGTATGTTATGGGCATGTCGATTTCTCGACGTGCTCTGTAACAGTTCGCAGTTTGAAATTTTCTGCACGCGCGCAATCAATGCCGCCCTGCATGCGAGCATATTAGTTGTCGTAACTTTTTCTTTTCTATATTCTTTTCCTCTCATTTCCCCCTATCGTCATAAGGGGAACTAACTGGCTGCAGCCGGGCTGACCTTCCTGCTTTTCCGTTGCGTTTCTTTCTCTCTATTTCCACCGTTCTTTCTCTAATACTTTGGCACAATTCTCTCCCATGCAGGGTAACAAAGAGGGTATCATGACGTGGTGAACTTCACTGCCTTGCTTTGTTTCCCCTCTATTTGTCTCTCTGCTTTTTTTAGGTCAGTGTCGGCATACGTATGACCAATCTACGGGACACCGAATAAAAAGGAGATATGTTATGCAAGGAAATATGGTAAAATAGCGCATTATTCTGTACTGTCTCCCTGTGTGCGTTAGCTGCATTAAAAGTTTAATACGTTCCAACTAGCGCAAACCCCTGCGTTTCTATTGTTGTATACTTCAAAGCTATGGGCATTACGTCAATCCCATGTGCTTGAAATGTAGTAAAAATGCAGGTCACGAATCTTTAACATAATTTATAATTCCTTATTTATGCCGTCGTATAAGATTCACGGATCATTTTTGCAGTTTACCATACGGAGGACGAAGCGTAATGAGATAATTTCGGAATTTTCTTTCCTCGGTCGTTGTTATTTAATGAAAAAGAGGTCTGTAGAAATTTGGGTGCTGGTTGCCGAACAAATAAAAACAAGTACATGGAAAAGATTTCATTAGGGGCATACTATTGGCGAGGCCGGCTGGCAGAGCACGTGCGAATTCAAAGCTCTGTAAAAAGGGTCCTATAGGCTAATGGCACTGCTAGCACTGTTAACGTCCCTACTATCCGGCGCATGTAGTTTCGACATTCTGACATAAAAATTCTTAACTGTACTGGCAGTGATACGTTGTCTTACTAAGACGCGTCTACATTCTCCGGTCATCCTTTGTTATTTGTTCTATTTCTACTCACTTTTCAGTATCCAATCGTTTTACTCTGACTACAGTTCCTGGCCTTCTCGTGTGTCATGTCCATTTCGCTCGTTTAAGCGAACAAAAAAAAAAGGCTGAAGATAGTTGAGAGTCGGGAAGATTACGACAACACCTGCGTGTGCTGTATGCTTCTGGGAGGCGTCAGCGCATCCATGGCGTGCTCCGTACAACGTACTACCACTCGTACGTCTTTATTTCTTCCTGACAAAGAAAGAATATGCGGCGAGAACGAGCAAGGAAAAGGGACGCACGCCATGGAGAAAACAAAAACGTACCTTTGAGGTAAGAAGGTAAAAGCCGAGACGCAGTTCTTTACTTCCTTTCGCTGCCCAGTTTTCCCTCAGACTTGCTTCTCCATAATGCCGTTCGCGTGCCAAGGAGCGTCAGGCGCCGCGTCAACGTTCCCACCAGAATGCTGCACAGACGGCGACGGTAACTGTGGCAGCGCCGAAAGCCTCTTTCACTGATGCCACGTTTCGTTGTGCCGTTTATCTTGACTGGTTTGCTTTCGCTCGCGTCTTTAGAAATTTCTTTGTGCGCTTCTGCAATGCTCACGCGCGAAGCTTCTTGAATAAAAGAGACAGAGAAGTAGGCAGAGCGTTGGCAATGGTTAGAAGCAAGCCGAAGCAAAGTAAGCCGAACACTGTGGGACTGAAGATGACTGAAAAAAAAATGACGAGGGAGATGAGAACAGAAAGAATGGAACGTGCGTGTGAGAAGCGCTGCGCCGGTAGAGGCGCAGCTGCTCTTTAGGCGCGGCTCCAGAAGCAGGTTAAGTTTCTATAGTTGCTCGCTGATTTATTTTTTGCACGCCCGGGCAACTTCGTGAGACAAGGCAATCAATGTATTATGGGCTTCCGTTTACAGAACTCGAAGCGTCGCATCGTAGTGCTCTTATTCCCTCGATACCCTCCCTGTATGCGTTTTTAAGGAATGGATATGGTACACGACACGTGGCGTGGCAAGCAGCTGGAGATAACGCAGAAGCGACAAATAAAACAAAGCACTGGAGATGCTTGTAGATTAATTTACCTAGTGGATACCTGTACTCGAAGAAGTTTTGCTATGTGGACGCATAGTTTAGTTGTGGATGCAGTATGTATTGCTCGACTTTCTCGCATGATACACTCCTAAAAAGGGCACTGCTGCTTACTAACTTTGAGGTAGTATAGTGCTGTCACTACATTCACCCCTTAAGTAGTAACTGCTGGTATTATACCACAGACATTTACAACCTCTGGTGTGCTTCTGAGGTAGTAAGAGTCTGTGGCCTACAACCTGCAGTTACTACTTAGGTAGAGGGTGTTGTGACAGCACTTTACTACCTTCAAAGTTAGTAAGGAGCACTACCTTTGTTAAGAGTGTACGATAGATGACGCGCTACGGTCAACCCAGTTATATTTACCACGTGCTTACAGGAGGTTTTCTGAGGCCTAAAATGGGAAGAGTGAGAAATAAGGCTTAATGAACAGTGCCTTGGCAACCAGCGCTTCGCCAATGAGACTACATTGCTGAGTAGCTCAGGGTATGAAATTCGATTCATGATTACAGAGTTATACTACCAAAACATAAAGGTACGTCTTAAAATTATTCTGCAGAAAGCGAAGGTAATGTACAACGACCTCGGAAGGGAACAGCGCTTCGAGATAGGTACAGCAGTGCGCGGGAAAATATTAAATCGTACGTCTACTTGGGACAACTAGTAAAAACAGTGCCTAACCACGAGCTTGGCGTAACTAGATAAATAAGAATGGAGTGGATCCCATTCGGCAAGCATTCTGAAGTTATGACTGGTAGATTGCCATTATTCCCATAGAGGAAGGTATATAGCAGCTGCACGTTGCCGGTACTTACCTACGGAGCAGAAACCCGCAGGCTTACAAAGAAGGTTCAACTTAAATCGAGGACGAAGCAGCGGGTGATGGAAAGGAAAAGGATAAGAGGTAACCTTAAGAGACGTGAAGAGAGCAGAGTGGATTAGGGAACAAACGGGGGTTAAGGATATCATAGCTGAAATGAAGAACAAGAAATGAGCATGGACTGAGCACGTAGCCCGTAGGCAGGACAACGGCAGGTCATTAAGGACTGCCTGGATTCCCAGAAAAGGCAATCGGGTGAGGGGTAGACAGTAAGTTAGGTGGGCAGATGAGATTAGGAAGTTTGTGACTATGAATTGACAGCAGCAAACACAGGACCGAGTTGACTGGCTGAACAAGGGAGTACCCTTTGTCCTGCAGAGGGCGTAGTCAGGATGATGATGATGATGATTATGATGATGATGATGAACTTTAATACGGTGCCCCGTGAACAAAAATGAAAATAGCCTTACCGTATGAGGGTGATATTACCAATGCTCCGATAAATTATAAGTGCCGCAAGGGCTTTTAGCCTTCCCATATACAAAAGCTAGCTTCAGCTTTTCAAGCTCCCACTGCTGGACGTTCTGTTCAATCCTTTGTGGTTTTGATGGATGACGTCCACACTCACACACAACATGGCAGAATATATTCGTTGTAAAACAAAGAGTACAGTCATTTGAGTAACTTGCAAGGCACATATATAGCATGCACAAGAGCACATGAGAGCATGTGCTGATCTGAAGCTTTCAGAAGAATAATCTCTCTTCTCCGAAGAGCTTGGGGAGCAAAATTCTACCCAGCTTGCATTGGCTAACAATGCCGGTATAGTTTCTCAGGAATGTCTCGGGCAGGTCGCTTAGCACTCGTGAACCTGTTAAGACAGATCGGAGCACATGATCTCGAGCGGAGGCGTGCACCTTAAGGTTACCCCCCCCCTCCCTAAGATCCGTGTCCAGGAGCCAAAACGAGATGCTAATTGTCAAGTACTTCCAATCTAAAGATATTCTGTGCTTGCTTAGAAATTGTACCCAAATGATAAACGCTACAATATTTCGGAGCAGTGCTTATTGTGGTACAACTTTCAATTCGATTGCCGATTCTATTTCCAGGACTATTGTCGTTTCTTTTGCAGAGTTAATGTCTGCTGTTTTTTTCTGGTGCGGTCGCTATCTTTTTGCCTGGCTATTAATCACGCAGACAGCGTGAGTGACTCTACCGATGCATTCTGCATCGTCGGTGTAAGGGAATTTTTTTTTCTTACCTAGTCCTTCGTAAGCCTTTCATAGAGCTTTAGCTGTTGCTTGCCTTCTTTCTTTGTTGTGCTCCGAGTGCATGTTTCTCGGAATTTTGGCCACGGCGAACTTGTTTCTTAGTTAGAGGGAGACCCGTTATTTTGCTTTTGAAATCAGATCTCATTATTCATGAGATTTCCGGAGCCTAAAGTCACCCTCCTGGCTAACAAAATGTCCGAGACATAGTTGTGCGGGACTGCTTGATAGTAGATCTTTGCAGAGATTTTTAGCCCTGCTTCATTCGACCTTTCGCATTGATGGCTATGATGACACTCCAAATCATGCTTGAAGCCATGAGTGACTTTCCACGATTGCCTTAATTATATTCATTAGAAATGTCTGGCCGTAAACTAAATGTAATGATTGGTAGATGCTACTATTCATTCAACTGGTGAGAAAGCTGACTTGTCACCCTGTGCTCGGGTAGCTTTCAGCGCACGATGCCAGTGAGGCCGTGTGGAGGCTCTTTCTTGCAAAGTGTTTCTCCAATTTTAAAGTGATAATTTTAAATAATATTCTCATTATCTAAGGGTATTTTCATGATGCTATTCACGGGGAAGGTGCACATCGAGTAACAGGTCTCAAGAATAGTAATATTTGTTGGGGCTTAAAGAACCAAAACCACCATATAACTCTGAGAGACGCCTTAGTGGAGGGCTCCGGAATTTCCGACCACCTGGAGTTTTTTTTAACGTGCACCTACATCTAAGCACACGGGGCTCAATCATTTTGACCTCCATCGAAAATGCAGCCGCCGTTGCCGAGATTTGATCCCCTGGCCTGACTATAGCAACTAATAGCGGCAGGAAGGTGGAAAAGGGGAAATAAAAGCCAATAAAATGTATTATTTTGATTCACTAGAGAAGAAAGCCTGATGAATATGCTGATGACTGGTTTGGGCTTTTGAATTGTAGTTATGTAAAGTAACATGATATGAGACAGAGGGCCGGTGTTGCCCTAAACGATCTATGACATCCAGTTTTCGCTCAAAATCTGTGTTATGTGGGATAACGTTTTGGTATTCACAAACAATCTCGCGAAATATCTGCGCACTTCTTCGAGAATTCATTTTATAACGAGCCTGAAACACCCAAGCCTTACTGTTACAAGCCGCTTGTTTTTTGTTGTTGTTGTTTTTCTTTTTTTTTTGCAAGCGCCTGTATTCCAGCCAACGTTATTGTTTTGTGGTGAGCTGCGCCTACAATGGAGCTATAGCAGCTTTCTTTAGTTCGGCATTGAAAATTGAATGATGTGCAGCGGCTGAAGCTTAGGTATAGGACACGGGTAGACTTCATGAAGCACGTGACGTCACACATGCCATGACAATATTAAAATGGCGCTCGATGGCGGTGGGCGCTTTTCTTCTAGGACTCATTCTGCAGTTAAATATTCTACAGTCCATTTTTGATACATGTGCAGGCGGAATGGGCCCTCTATTTCTATATTCATCCGAAGATCACACTTAAGCGCCTAAGTGTGTCATGGCCCCTTCAAAGGAGATGGCGTATGATCTAAAGAGGACGTTATTGGATGACGGGGTGAGTGGAAAAGTGAGCTTAAGCCTATCGTAAATGTACTCGAAATTCTATGAAAAGGCAGATATGCATTTGAAGGACGCAATATAGTGCAGGGGATCCACAAAGAAGTGTTAATTCTTTTAATGCCACGGCTAGTACCCGGTTTTATATATGGCAGAAAAGTTAAAAGTGCATATTTCGGCATTTACTCCTCAGTTTTTTTTAAGTTGATAAGTTTTAATGTAAACACATTTCATCAAGCGACGATGCGGTGCGCTTCACAAAATAAAAATGAAATATTGATCCTTACGCGGCACCATGTCTGCTTGCGGAATATCATTGCAGTTGGTTATCGGTTAGGCTGATGATTGAAGTAGCATACTCTTTAGGGTATGTTTACTTGCATCAGTCCCTTCTTTTATCTCAAAATTTGAGGTGTAAATCTAATGAGTTGATTTTGAAGTAGTTTTTCATTCTCTTTCAAATTTCTTAGAAGCACCGCCACAAAAGCTTCAAAAGTGATTCGGTTCAAACGAACCAGGAGCTCTGCAGAGAAAGCTATACTTCAAAATAATGAGAAGAGGGAACGGGAAACTTGGGAACATTGAAAGGCAAAACGCCAAGTCAATCCACTCCCGACCGCGGAACTACATCAACGAGGATGTGCATTTGCATAAAAAGTATGGACATTCCTTCAAGCCTGCGTTGCCGAGAAGAAAGGCCAGATCGATATCGCTCCCTGGCTGGTGAACGTTCGCCCTTGAAGGCTAAGGTGGTCAGGCGGGAACCACCATTGAAAGACGGAAGCGGTTGTCGTGGTTTACTTGAATTGTCTCGTTCAAGAGATTGAAGAAATTTTCCCTTCGTTCTTTCCTTTGTTTCCGTCTTTCTTCTTGTCTTTGAAGATCCAATGCATGCGCAAAGCACCAGTTGAGAAAGTTTACTTGCTCTGGGTCGTGCGTATATGCTCGCTGCATTTCATAAACTTTTCTCCTCAGACTTTCGGTATGCACGCCTTGCTTAAGGGCCTCAGCAACCACCGTTCTTTTATTCCATGGTTTTTCTACATCGTGTAAAGACGTGAAAGCCAGATAGATGAGCATGGCGATGCTTGCGGCGAATGGTAACCAAAGTTTTGGTTGTTGTTTTTTCCCTAATGTAAAAATATTTTGGCGATTCAGGCGATGCAGACGAAATCAAGTTTGTCATTGTTTTGTTTTCATAGGTTAGGGAGCTTGACTCGTGCAGTAAACTTCAAGCTCCTTCCAAAACAAGGGATTAGGGTTAGGATGTTGTAGGTTTCCTGAAGATATAGCTTCAGAAATTTGCAGGCTGTTGCCTGTTAGACATTTGTGTAGGTAGCCTTCAAAATTCTATTGGTTGGTACAGGGTGCATGGGAGGATTTGTTTTATGGCGAGTCGAAGTAGTGAGAATGCTTGTGGTTAGGCACCAATGAATTTTCTTCGTGATGCTAATATGGAGAAAAGTGTGCGGTTTTTTTTGGCTTGGCTAGTTAGCAGAGACGTGCCTTAAAATTACGAGTGTTTGGCTGTAACATATTATTGATGATTGATATGTGGGGTTTAACATCCCCAAACCACCATATATGATTATGAGACACGCCGTACAGGAGCCTCCAATGAAGTTCCGCCCATATTTATATGACACGAATTTCTCTGTAATAACGGACCACCATGCGCTAAGTTGGCTTCCGTCACTGAAGGATCTTACTGACCGGCTTGGGCGCTGGGCTCTGTGACTGCAAAAATATACCTATACAGTCACGTACAAGTCGAGACGCCTACATGAGGACGCAGACTGCCTCACCCGCTACCCAATGGATGAATTGAGCACCATCCCTGACACCGACACCGATACTTGCGTCTTCTTCGTTTCGCAACTGACCCGCATCGGTGACGAGCAACGCCGTGATGCATCCTTGCGTGCTATGATTGAACATCTTGAATAACCATTTTCTGACAGGTCCCATCGCTCATTCGTCCTCCGCGATAGTGTCCTATACCACTAGAACACTTCTACCTAGATGGACCAGCCCAGCTGCTCGTCATTCCAAAACACCTCCACTCGGCAGTTCTTCACGAACTACATGACCTTCCAACTGCCGGTCACCTTGATGTGTCACGCACTTACAACCGGTTCCGCCGACACTTCTTCTGGCCAGGGCGTTTTTTTTACGCTCAGTCAGAAGATACGTTGCGGCTTGTGATAAATGTCAGCGCCGCAAAACACCATCGACGCTTTTCGGCCGGGTACCTTCGACCACTTGACATTTCGTCAGAACCTTTCTACCGTGTTGGCTTAGACCTCCTGGGCCCTTTTCTCTTGTCTTCTTCTGGCAACAGGTGGATAGCTGTGGCCACAGACTAAGCCACGCGCTACGCCATCACATGAGCACTTCCAACAACCTGCGCCAGTCGCCGACTTTCTCCTACACGACGTGATCTTGCAACATGGAGCTCCACTCCAGCTGCTTGCAAACCGTGGCCGCACCTTTCTATCAAAGGTCATAGCCGATATCCTTCAGCCTTGTGAAACGAGGCACAAGCTCACTACGTCGTACCACCCGCCGACAAATGGAACCCCGGAACGTCTGAATCGAACACTTACAGGCATGCTTGCGAAGTATGTTTCTTCCAACCACTCTGAATGTGACCTTGCATTGCCATACGTGACATTTGCATATAATTCTTCTCGCTATGACACCGCTGCTTACTCTCCATTTTTTTCTGTTGTTCGGCCGAGAACCTACATTACCCCTAGATACAGTCATTCCGTCTACCACGACACCGACCAGCGAATATGCCCTTGACGCTATCACTCGAGCTGCCCACGCACGCAAAATCACCCGCACTCGCTTTCTGACCTCTTAAGAGAACCAGCGACATTTGTACAATCAACGGCACTGCGACGTGCGATTTTTACCCGGTTTATTGGCCCTGCTGTGGTCTCCGACCCGTTAAGTCGGCTTGTCGGAAAAAAACTTCTGTCCCGATACACAGGTCCATATCAAGTCCTTCGTGAAGTTACTCCTGTGACATACGAAATCGCCCCCGCTGCCTCATCGCCTTCAGCTGCCCCACAGACCACCGATATTGTACCTGTGGCACGCTTGAAGCCTTACCACTCTTCCGCTGACATCGATATTTAAATGCGCCGAGACGGCACTCCTGCCACCCGAAATTACGTTACATGCATGTTGACATTTTGTGGGATGATGCGCGTGTGTGCCTGACAAACAGAACGAAGAGTGGTTTCCGCTCGGTGTCTGGTCAACAGGTCACGCCGCTGCTGCTGGCTTGAAATATATTTCATCCACAGCCTCCTCGATACAGTGTCTCTTCTCTTCCGTAACAATACGAAGGGATGGCGTGAATAATGACGATGCCACCAGGTCGCTGAATAGCTGAGCACGGGGCAAGATTACAGCTTCAGTCGATGCACGCGGAGCGGAAGCGAGAACAGCGAGGAACCTCGGCAGGAACCTGCCACGCGTCTCGCATTTGGTTATAAGGGCACTGAAGTGGTATATGATAGTGCACCTACTGAATCAAAGACTATATGTATTTTTTATTCACATCTTTCTTTCCTCTTCTGGACCAAATACTGCAACTCTCTCTTTTTGTCTATCAATTTCGTGGATCCCGCTCGTGATCAAGCTTCCTTCTCAGAGCGACACTTTTGACAATAGCTGACGCCGCGAAAACAAGGGCGGCGTAGATTTCGCCGTCATCTTTCAGCCGATTGATTCCTCTCCGCGTTCAGAGTTTGCCCTTTGATGCGGCGCTGGAAGCGCAATCAGGGTCTCGTGAGGAGGAAAAGGTTGCCAGAAAAACATCAGCAAGTGGGAAGCGATACGAGATTTATACAGACACTGGCAATGCAACGCGCGTAGCAAGAAAAAATAATCTCGGCTGCGTGCTGTTTCTCTTCCTGAATTTTCATTTTTTTGTTCGCTTTCGCTTCTGTTCAGACTATTGCACGCAGTTTTCCCTGACGATGATATATAGACGCTGACGAGCCAAACAAGCAGGGAAATGTGCCCGCATAAGAGCACAAGAAATGGAAAGCACTTCAAGCTCTCGGACCTTAGGATGGACACCCAGCCGGAAGCGTGCTAAGATTGAAGGGTCTATTGTGAGCTACAGTGAGACGAGACAATACAGGGGAAAAGATGCCAGGGAACTAATGGAGATCCATCATGAGAAACCATGAATGATGCAGTCAATGCACCTGTGGTCTTTCTAAAAGGACCTTACGTCTGCGTGTTGGAATTCTGCCTTATTCGCTAAGAATATAAATAAGCAAGTAAACTCAAATTCAAGGCGTAGATGTGCGTAAACTTACCTCGTCTTTAACACCACATAAGATATAGTGTTGTTTGTTTAACTCCGTTTCAAATAGGCGACCTAGGAGGTGAAGTACACAGCACTCAAATTTCTTATCTGAACAATAAAAGGCATAAAAATCGATAATAGGGATGCACTTTTACAGTATAACGCACTTACTTTCTTGTCATGCCCTACAAGTATAATTCGAATGCTTTGGCTCACTCTATGTTGTATTCAATTAGTTTTTGGTGCACTTTCATTTACTCGACTCAATGTAGTTCCAGATATTTCCAATATATTTAACAATCAAAAACCCTTCCACTAGTGGGCAGAAGAAGCCAGAGAAGCCAGTGGCTGCTGTGGCAACATGTTCGGCGATAACGGCTTCTCGTATACGCACTCTTCTTCCTCCGAGCGAACAACACATGGCCGTCCCCTCGCGATTCCAAAAGACAACTGCTGATAAGAGTGCTAAAGCGACCTCTACGTCGCTAGACTAAACGACAATATGATTGGGGGCAAATTCAGGCGCCTATCAGCGAGACACTTCTGAAACAGGCACCGGTGGTATAGTTATCGGATGAGGGGTCCAGACATGCTGAATCAAATTTGCAGGTGTTTTGCGCGCCAAATCAATCTGTCATATCCTAGCCGTGCATATATATTCACAGTAAAACGAAGGAATAAGTACACCTCGTGCTTTCCTTGACTTCAATATCTGTCGTCGTCATCTGGTTTTCGTTAACAAGAAACAAACCTCTCACAGCACTTTCGTTCTTTCACTCCTTAAGGACATCGGAATAACTTTATTTGTTCATCTTTATTTGCAAAGTACTTTTTACCCATATCATTGTATTATGCACAATAGTATATTGTAAACACATATGTGAAACGCAGAAGTTCACCTACAGCAGCCGCAAGTTTTCACAGGAAAAAAAGAAATGCAAACAGAAGTTAGTAAATTCATTATGCCGTTATTTTTTCCGCTCTCTCTGCTCAGAAAGCGCTGTGTGTAGGTGGAATCTATCAATCATATTGATAAATTTTACACTTTGTTTCAATTCATATATGTATCATAACATGCTGTCGTGTTGAGAAGATAGACGCACTCTCCACGATTCCACGTCAGTCGCACTTTTACAGCCTTATCGATTCGTTTGCCGCTGTGCACTCATGTGTATGGTTCATGACAATATTTATTTCACCCCCTCAAGCGAAGTAACAGGCAAATAAACACAGCTATCTTTGCGATTCTATTCACCTCTAAAAAAGCAATTCGATGAGTTTTTTGTCCCGACACGCCGAAGCTTCCGACAAAAGGAGTAGGCGTAAAGACCACGCAGGATGCATGGACAGATCGATATCGAGCCCATTCTTCAGACTATGACGCCGGCTGCCTATAATCAAGAAACTATGGACGCCTCCAGGAATCAATAAACGCATGAACTGTTTGACCAAGCGCACCAGCAGCGAAGTTCAGCAGGCTGATAAAGGAGGAGCATTGATCTGATGAGCTGCGCGAAGTTTTGTGTGGTGCACTCCCTCAAGCGTTGACAAGATAGGCGATGTACGCGGTATAGGTTACTGAACCTCCGAGAAAAGGTGAAAACGAACGTTTTCTACTTTGCGCCGTTTTTTATTCTGCATTCGTGGCATATTCAGAGTGTTCTTTTATTGACTTTAGAACGTTTTCAAACTTTCATATTCGATGCCTTGGAACGTTGGTTACACAGTACTTCCGAACCATGATCCGAATTCCAAATCCTTTTCATTTGTAAGGTCTCTTAACTAGTGCCCAGGGGTTTCGCTATTACCAGAACTTATTGCATGGTGGCCTGAACTATTCTCTTACAATTGTTTAAGGACAAACTATTTTTGCGCATTTCATGCCTTCACATTTCTAAGCGAACATAAATATAAAAATTCCACGGATACATTAGAAATTACGACATACTTTAGGGTTGATACAATATCCTAACCATGATGTTATATATGGATATATTATTCACGGTGGCCGAAGTAGTAAAGTGAAAAAACTGAAAAGACATGAATGTTACTTTATTGTAGGCGTTCTAGAACATTCCCAACAGATTAGCTACGCCTAGTGTTTTGTTGGTTGAATGAACGTCGGTTAAGGAGGATTTAGGCAGGCGTTTGTTACACAAATAACGAAGAAATCACACAACGTGATTGAAGGTCACTTAAAGTATGGCAACGTTTTTACTGTTTGAAAGAAATTTATCGAACAGAATTGGCCCATATGCGTGTGCCCACTAACAACGTACGTCTTCTCGGCAGTACTTGTGCGTTTAAGTGCGAAGCACATCAGGGGCGCGGGGTTGTCGTATCCCGTCGTCCCGTGTGGCTTTTCCTCATGCAGGCAAGAAAAGGTATACTGTAGTTATGTGTGCTGTAGTAAGAAACGAGGCAGGAAAGAGAAGTGTGAGTAGACAGAGGTGATGCGCAGTTGAGAAGGAGGAAAAAAATGGCAGCATATCCATGGGGTGAATGATGAAGAGTGGGGCGAAGCATCTGTCCGTCTATTCGTTCCTGCTTCCGTCCGTCCATGTGTCCGTCTGTTTGACCGTCCGTGCGTCCATCCACCCATCCGTGCCTGCGTCTGTTCGTGCGTCTGCACGTCCATCCGTGCGTCCGTCCCTGTGTTCGTCCATGCATCCGCCCCTGCGTCCATCCATGCGTCCATCCGTCCGTGCAGCCATCCGCGCGTCCGTCCATGTATCTGTTTGTGTGTCCGTTCATCCATATAGTCAACACTCCAAGTACCACCATCTAGCATCTTTTCATCATATATTCCGCATATAGAAGCACCGCCATCCAGCGGACATTCCAAGGACTAAACGAGAGGTGGCACACGCACACTTTCTGACGGCTTGCGCTTCGTGTCTACTTCCCACATTTAACCGCCTCAAGTTCATGGTATATATTAGTTCACTTTATTCATGGCACTGCGGCCCAACGCTCGCTAAACCTTTCTAAAACCAAGGCGGTTACGCCCAGCGAGTAAAAAGAGGCAACCCTTTCTTGTCAGATAGTGCTCAATGTACATGCCAATGGCCGCAAATGGTGAATAAGAGACAGGACAACTCAGCTTTGGCACACGCACACTTTCTTACGGCTTGCGCTTCGTGTATACTTCCTACCATTAACCACCTCGAGTTCATGGTATATACTAGTTAACTTTATTCATGGCACTGTGGCCTAACGCTCGCTAAACCTTTCTAAAACGAAGGAGGTTGCGCCCAGCGAGTATAACGTAACAACCTTTTCTTGTCAGATAGTGCTCAATGTACCAGCCAATGGCTGCCAATGGGGAATTAGAGATAGGAAAATTCGGCTTTCAGATAACGCGCACGCTGCAAATTTTTTATTGTTCAACAACGCACAGAAGAAATCTCCCACCGGCACCACCTTGCAGGTCAAAGCGCAAGACATGTTACGCACTACTACGAAGGACGAAGAGGTGTCGCTTTAAAGAGCTTCGTCCCTGAAGAGAAAGGCAGAGGGTAAAGCATAGCACAGGGAATTACTGCACCGAAGGGTAGCCCCTATGTTGGGTCTCCCGGGCTTGTACGCTAGGAGGCAGGCCGCGTCTGTTTGGCACCTGGCGCCGAGCGGCGGCCCTCTTGCAAGGGTATGGCTCTTCTGTCCGAAACAAAAACTTCCCTCTCACACGACCCTGGGAGGAGGGGGGGGGGGCATGCCGGGGCAGTCGTATGGATGATGATGGGTTGATGAGTTATGTGTGACTCTGAGCCAAAGCGCCTTCGGCACCGCGTTTTCTTCCTATCTGACAACGGCAGGTACGGTGCAACGCAGGCCCAATTATGTACAACATATCGATGCAAGTACGCCATAGTAAGCGGGCTGGAAACAGAAGTGAAGGTGAAGAGAGTGGAAAGAAAGAGGTGTAGGAAAGGCAAAGCATACCACAGCTGTGTGTGGTACAGTTAGTTAAAAAGCTATGCGATGGCGAGGAGGAGATACATGAAGTTGAGAAGAAAGAAAAGAAGATGGGAGAGGACATCTTTGCATCATAAATGACTGTTTGCTTTCCTGCGATGAACGTCGAGCAGGATGCACGGTTACAACGTCAGCGCGCACTTGGCCATGAACGCAGCGTCACTGAAGAACAGGTGAATCACTGCTCCGCAGTGCCTGCACCTTTCACATTTTAGTGAAACTGCGTACGCTCCGTCCAGCAAATCTCCTTGTAGGAATCCCCGTTCGCATCGATTCTTCTCCCTCTAGAAACGCGAGAACACCTTCCTCTTGGATGCAAACGCAAACTATTATTTCAGAAATATAGCTGGTTCTTCGCATATCTTAACCGAATCATATACGCTTCTAGAGCATAACATATTAATGCTCCCATGAATTCGTGTATAGCACATTTGCGACTCAGATGCGAGTTTGTTCACCTTGAGCAACACGGAACAGTTATATCAGACTTTCTAATTGGTATCGCATACATAAATTTCTCAATTTAATAAATGTGAAGCATTTCCCAGCGAACTTCGGTGACATTGGGAGTGTCTGTCTGTCTGTCTGTCTGTCTGTCTGTCTGTCTGTCTGTCTGTCTGTCTGTCTGTCTGTCTGTCTGTCTGTCTTTCTACGACTTTTAACTCTCCTGGACGTTTTGATAATGGTATTGATACCAAAATGGGTATGACATCACATTACTGTATGACGAGCATAAGTGACATGTCATAACATAAAAATCATGACATGTATGACATGAATGTCATGATAGACATTTCATGGTTTCGCTGCGCTTGCGGTGGTTTCGTTCACATGACATTATGCAAAGCTGGTATGGTATGACATGACTGCTTGGCGAACATAAGTGACAGATCCTAACGTGGAAATCATGACATGTATGTCATGTAAGTCATGCCTATACACGCCATGCTCATGGTGCACTCGCGGTCGTTACGCTAGCTTCACATATAACAAATTTGATATTGTTACGTGGTAAACTGATGGATTGTGGGATAATAGTAGAGGAAAGGCGCAGAACAGAGAACGAGGAAGACGAAGTGTTTTAAGAACAACGAGGCTGGTGGCAATGGCTGCCAGATTAAAGTCGTGTTAAAGTGTAATTCGTTTTTGTGTGTTTAGCAACCGTTACATTTGGTGGCAACGGCGAGATTCGGCAGCATGGAACGCCCGAAGGACGACTTGTCGAAGGACGCACTTGAGGATAACTTGGAAATTTATGACAGAAAGTGGGAGGCCTTGATTGAACAGGTGCATTTTGACTTGACCAATAGAAGGAAGTGTACTGCTAATCCCCTCTTCAGTTGTAGTGGTGGGCCCTCACAACGTCAGAGACCAACTTGTGGTTGCTCAGGAACAAAGCGATGTTTGTTTGAAGAATAAGCCAAGCGTGCGCCAAGATGAACCGATGTGCTGTGTCGGCGGTGTGTGTAATGTTGAGGAGGACGCATGCGGCGAACGATGTCGAAACAGGTGCAACGACGTGAAGAAAATGGAGGAGATGGCCGTATGCGAAATGGCACCTCTCAGTTCTGCTGAGGGCGGCAGTTCAGAGAATCCGGCGAATGCGAATGGCACAAGCGGAGAAGCATGACGCAGACGGTGAATAAAGAAGAAAAGAAAACTTGACGACCTTGCTGAAGGACATTTCCAGAGCATGGCGTTTGCTTCTTGTGACTTTTCATCACAGCCGGGACCAACCACAAGGACTTTGCAAGACACATCAAAGAACCGGCGCTCTAAGATATGGCGTCAACTATGGAAATCAGAGCAACAGCCCAAGAATCTATTTCGCTCACTTCAAAGAGCTTTCCGGGAATCCCCGAAGACAGGTGGCTAAGGTACCTCTGCGTCTATCGTTAGAATATCAGGGCACTGTAAAGAGGCGGAAGACATACGTCACTCTCATCGTGAGCTGAACACCACCAAGCAGGGACCTGCTCTTTAACAGCTGGTGACAAGTAAAATGATGGTGAAGAGACCACCGAGACAAGTTACGAGGACCAGGTTCGCACTTCGGAGAACACCATTGAAAAAGCAGCGCAATGGGACAGTGTGTTGTTCTTGGTCCGGCAGGCGAAGTCACGTACCGTGCGGCACAAGACTCTCCCAAAGCTCACCGTTGTCGACAACATCTTTTTTATCACCCCGTGCAAGTTTTCCACAACGACCTGTGTCTTGAGAATGAAGACAGTTCCTCATAGCAAAGACCGTCCGCTGCGTTAAGTGCAGCCCCATGCACTGCACATTGGTCAAGAACGTAAGTAGAACTGCCCTCAAAGAACAATGGTATCTCCCACTCTCTCCCCTTCTTCCACCTCCTCCCTCCTGCCCAGTGGAAAGATGTTATGTGGTAAACTGACGGGTAGTGGGATACTAGCAGATGAAAGCCGCAGGACAGAGAACGAGGAAGACGAAGTGTTTTGAGAGCAGTGAGGCCAGTGGCGATGGCTGCCAGATTAAAGCCGTGTTAAAGCGTATTTAGTTTTTGTGTGTTTAGTAACCATTACAATATTAGGGGACGTAAATAAATTACGAATATATATGACTGGTGCAAACGTGATAATAATAAGCTGCGTGTTATGCAAAAACATGACTACATGCCACGTTCATGATGCGTTGGCGGCCATTTCGCTTGCTTCACGTATACGAAATTCGGTATTACGTGATGTGAACGGACAACGAAGGTAAATCACACGCACAAGTATGATAACCATGTCATGTGTGTCATGTCAAACATGACTACATGCTACGCTCATTGTGCACTCGCGGTCGATTCGCTAGGTTTACATATAACAATTTTAGTGTTACGTGACGTCACTGGATGACGAAGGTAAGTGACTGGTGAAAAAATGGTAATTATGGCATGCGTGTCATGTAAGAACAAACAACATGCCACGCTCATGATGCGCTCGCGGCTGTTTCGCTTGCTCCACATATAGCAAGCTTGGTATCGCGTGACGTGAATGAACGACAAAAGTAAATTACATGTCCAAACATGGTAATCGTAATATGCGTGTCATGCAAAACATGACTACTTGATAGGCTCATAGCGTGCTCGCGGCCGTTTCGCTAGCTTACATATACCAACTTTGGCATGACGTGACGTGAATAGACGACGAAGGTCTATTCACGTCACGTCATACCAAAGTTGGTATGACGTGACGTGAATTGGATGCCGTAGTGAAGGGCTCCGGAAATTTCGACCACCTCGTGTTCTTTAAGCTGCACCCATGTCTAAGCACACGGGCCCACAGCATTTTCGCCTCCATCGGAAATGCAGCTGCCACAGCCGGGAGTCGATACCGTGACCTGCGGGTCAGCAGCCGAGTGCCTTAGCCACTAGATCACCACGGCGGGGCTATAAGGGAGTATGTTGTGATTTTAAATAACGTTACAGCTTGTATTGTTCCATACGGGATAGATTACTGCGCTAGTAATAGTAGTGAGAACAAAGAATACTTGTATAATAATAATAATAATAATAATAATAATAATAATAATAATAATAAAATACCTTTTATTTCTTCAAATAAAACAGTACATGTGACTAGGCCTGCCAAAGCCAATTGGTGGCTTGAGTGGCAGAGCCTGGCAGACAGCAAAACAAAACGGACGCGTTACATGATTGTATTTCATGGCCTAATAGGACAAAAAACAACGTGCATATAAGATTATAAAAAACAGGGCATACAAGCACTAGCTACAAGCATTATACAATAGTTCATATTATTCGTAATAATAGTTCATAACATAATCAACAAAATGTTCCATTAGGCATCAAATGCTCGCAGAACAGAGGTCAACATAGCTTTGGAAATTTCATGTAGAAACTGTCATCAAATGAATGAAGCATGAGACATCAAACGGTCCCAGAACAGAGGTCATATAGCTTTGAAAATTTTATGTAGAAACTGTCATCAAATGAATTAAGTTCTTTTTTTACCTTATGAAACATGTACATGACATAGAGAGCTGTTGATTATATAGTTCCTGTAGAGGTTCCTAATTCGATTACGTTGGCGAGAAGACTTTCGTGTCTTCTCTTCTTGCACAGCCGGCACCTCACCTGTGAATATTTCAGTTACCATCTACTCTTAATGCACAGATAATCCATTTTTATCCTTATGAAAGCCGCTCGCTCGTGAAGTCAGTTGCTTCTTGTCCACAAAACCAAGAGAGATTATATTTCCTTTTTTACATGCTAGAAATAGCTTCAACAGATATTCGGGCTCTCGGTATTTCTTTTAAGGAATACATCAGCAAGAGGAAATCCGGAGCGTAATGAAAGCCCGGAAGCTAATTAGGCAATTTAAACAATCTTCGCGTAAAATGCACTCGATACGAGCACGCACTTCTCAAAATCGAGTGCATACTTCGTCTTTCAGTCTGTGTGCAGGAGAAGAAGGAGCGTAATACCCCATGAGCCCATCGATAATTGATGAATTGTGGGTTACATAACAGCTAATAATATGGTATATTTTGATCGGTGTAAGCCTTTTTCGGCGATAAAATTTATCCTCCATATTTCATTTCTTGATTATCAATGCACATTCTTACTATGATGACAAAAAAAAAAAGGTGTACATCAAAAGAAATCAACGGTGGACAGAACACGAAGGATTAACCTGCTTCTTAAAGTTGGTTCTTCCGTAGAAAGTTTCCTACTTCGCAAGAAAAATGCGTTCCCCCTATGTTCACAGGTGAGCCTATCTCTCAGTTAAAAGAATATGAAATAAAACCATCCAATGATGGCTTCTCAAGCGCGCATGAAAAAATTATGAGCCACTGGTATTTTTGCACGTTTCTCTGTTCTAGTTCACTCATGCAGTAACAGTGTTCCGCCGCATTTGTCTATCAAGCCTCTCTATCTTTGACAACTGATATGGCCGCATAATATTAATACAACGTGAAAAACAGGGTTATGTAACTAATGAAAGTAGCTGTTCATAAAATTCTTGCAAGTAGCTGAATTATCTCGAGTAGCGACAATTAGAAAGAAACTTCCCTTTGTTGCTCGTAATGTAACGAGCACTTCTTGCTTTCGTCACTCAAAGCGGTTCAGAAGTGTATGTAAGTGCTTGAAGTTAGTACAAACGTTGTAAGAACATTACATGCTATAGTAGCCTCCTCCCATATTACGTGCACTAATGAAGCCAATACCAAACAAAAATGTAAATAGTGGAGTGGAGAGCTCACGTGATTTTTTATTCCGACTAGACAAACAACGAGGCTCAATTCTCAAATTTTTCTCTTGATTCATATGTGGGGTTTAACGTCCTAAAACCACCACATGACGATGAAAGACGTCGTAGTGGAGATCTCCGGAAATTTCGACTACCTGAGGTTGTTTAACATTCACCCAAATCTGAGCACACCGGCCTATATATAGCATTTTCGCCTCTATCGAAAATGCAGACGCCGCAGCAGGGATTCGATCCCGCGACCTGCGGTATAGCAGCCGCGTACCTCAGCAACTAGACCACCGCGGCGGGGCTCAAATTTTCACGTAGTTAATTAGCAAGTAGTAGTGGGTATTGCGCAGAATAAAATTTTTAGCCGTTATATCGCTTCGTATTTTGTGTTTTCTGCCATGATTCATCCTTGTGGTTACTTCCGTACAACGTATGCAATAAACAAATTACACCCTCTCCCACTTAAGAGAACCTTGAGTGGCATGACAAGAAGCGCATGGGTCGACTCTTAGTTCCATTCGTTTCGGGCACCTTGCCCGATGTTGACGCGTCCTTGCAAGTGGAGCACATCATGAATTCATGGTAGTTTCTGCAGCTGTTACTTGTCCCGAACTCTTCTTAGAGCACGCCATGCGGGTTCATCACCATGCCAGGCGGAAGCACGTGCGTTTAACGCGTGTCTGCAGAATCTCGTTCCCCCACGTCATCATGGGATTGCTGAGAGAGTAAGAGGGAGAAACCATAGTTTTTTACACAGCAGCTTACGCAGGCCCGAACACGCAAGCGCGAGAGAGGGTTCTCGCAGTGCTTGGGCCAGCTGTCGCGCATGCGCAATAAAGATGATCACACAGACACACTGGATTGAACTCGGCCTTAAGCTGCTTCAGATCTGAAAAAAGTGTGGGACCTTTAGGCTTCGCCTTTAAGAGTTGAACGCGTTAGCAAAATCTGGCTCCTAGTGCGCCCTTGAACCGCTAAGTGCATGCTATTTAATATGGTTTGTTACACAAACACACACACACACACGCACGCATGCACACACACAAACGCGTGTGCACGCAAGTCGACTTATCTATAGTAATGCAGTGACTGTGCAATGTGGCCACTTCCCTCTGCTAGAACGGCGCTCTGCTGTAGTCGAGACACATTTCTCACATTGTCTCACAGATGACACACAGACACACACACACACACGCACGCACGCGCGCGATTGGTTTATGCAGGTTTTTGATATAAAGCAAGAGTCACATGGCCTCCAAAATACAAGCCACACGGTCGACATCTCGGCGGCCACAAAGAGTCTCACAATGCCTCACAGATGGCAGCACATTATGTAGCGTTTGCTGTTTGCTCGATCAACGCCTCCTCTAGAAAGATGCCTTCGACATTGTGCGCTTTTCCATGGCGACGGGAGGTTTCTTGTAGTTAGTGCTTTCTCCGATAGGAGTGCTCTAAGCCGACACTGCAGGCGTGAGCCAAGGGTGGCGTGAGCCACCGCCCTATCTAAAGGGCACAGCCGGATACATCCGTCAATCCATCCTTCTTCCACTGGATTCAGAAGTGACGCCATCGCAAAATCACGACCGTATGGCCTCGGAGACGGCAATAGACATTGTTTTAATCCCAGAGGCTGCAAGGTTTAAAGCAGCCGCCGCAGCAAGCGCTCGCAGCCGACAGTGTTTGGGTGAGCGGAGGAGCAGACAGTGGGAAGAGAGAACAGGAGAGGGCCGGGAACCAGCTTTTCGGGTCAAGTCGTAGGCACATTTCTAGATGAGGCGTTGGCTTGATCAACGTCTCTGGAAAGGCATAATATGTTTTCCGCTAGATGGACATAGTTGTCCATTTTTAATGGTGATATGGTTGTGTGGACATAGTTGTGTTTTTAACGGTGATGACTGCACTATCCCATGATTTTTCGACGTAGTTTGGTGGCCTCTCAAGTGCGCCAACAATTTTCCGAATGGGCTGGTTTTCGTCCTGACGCCTGTCGAACAAAATGCGTCAAGGAGACTCCTTCCACTACATGGCATTTATGTAGTGTTTTTTCCCGACACAGCCGCAAGTCAAATTGTGGATTTGTAGTAGGACACCTGCTTGCCACGCAAACGGCCCGGGTTCAATCCTCAATGGAGACCGGAAATTTTCTTCTTTATTTTATTTGCTTCTTTCTCCATTTTTCGCGCACAACCAACGGGGCCGACGCCGATGGAGGAATTCCTGCGACACGAGCTCTCTAACGCTAACGCGGTAAAATGTTTGACAGACGTACGGTACGCCTGCAGCAACCAGCTTTGTTTGTATGGTGATATTTTCAATGCGGAAAACCTAGCGCAAAACACGAAAGGAAAAATAAATGAGTGCAGATGAATAGGAGAAAAGTGAATTGTGTCACTGGAGATGCGGGCATGACGGCCTTTCAGACACGTAAAGATACCCATTAACGAACTTGGTCAGAGGGAGCAAAGAATAGCGTCAGTATCAGTTCTTGCCTATTATATAGGCAGCCGTGATCTGTCGACCGAACACTTTTACTGAAGGAGTGTCTGCTTGATTGTTCACCATTGCAGCGTTGGCGAGGGCGAGCACTCATTGAAAACTAACCATTGTACTGTTTTCATTTTTACGATTTATTTCAAGGTGGTTCTGGTACGTTTCGCATTCGATACAACGTGGTATTGATTACCAGTTAGGCAGTTAGGTCGGATGCACACTTGTTCCCTCTTTTTTTTTTTGCAGTACGCTAGTGTTGCTTTTGCAGGCATTTTGCCAAGCTGGGTGATACCAGCGAAGGTGTAAAAAGGTTGGTAGACAGAGATACAATCGGCAGAGTTGTGTGACTTCGTGGGTTTGACTTCGTGTGACTTCGTGTGACTTCGTGGGTTAAAATTACTGAAACTTCTGACGTAATATAGTTTTTGTGGCCGCCATAACCATTCTTAGTAATATTCTTGCTCTGTAATTTTACAGTGCTTGACTGAGAAAAAAAACCTCTTGAAGACCACCAAGCAGACATGTTTCCCACGCTTCACTGCCCAGCAAAGCCCTTCACAGGCATCACGATTTGCTCTGTGACTCTAGGGGCCGCATAAATAGAGCACAACACCGCATTTGAAAAAGAAAAAAAAACACTTTTAATTGGGATGTCACTAAAATATTCACGAAAGAAGAGGAATGAGTTTATCTTGAATATCTCCGAAGTGTTGTACAGTGTGCCTAAATAAAGGCAAAAAACAGACAGGTCGCCACCAGACATTTCTGCCTCCTCTTCCCATCTCCTTGTTATTTTCATGGACTTATTAGTAGTGAAACACCACAAAGAAGCTCAGCCCCAAGCTTTTCTTTAAATCCCGAGTTTCAGCCCTAATGTATTGTCCAATAGTGTGCTTAAGCCGCTATTGCTGTGAAAGATCATTTTTTTATACATCAAAGAACTCCGTATATACTACAAAGAAGAGAAGCAAACACTCTATAAAGGGGCCTGCTTTGTGTTCGCAGTGGTTAAAAAAAAAGAGCTTTTGGGAGTCTTACTCGTGACGGGCGCCTCGAAAGCCCGTCGGAACACGTCCTTTGCATCGAAGACATCGAAGCAAACAAGCACGCGAAAATATAATAACGGGAAAGAAATATATGTCATGGGCGTAAATAAGAGATGCGCAAAGTTTTGTGTGCCTTCTATTTGCGTGTTCTTGCAAGGACTTTATCGAGGGTTAAAACTTTTGATATGCGATGTAGGAAGTTACTGGTCTGAAAAAAAAAGCAGCAAGTTTTCAAGTCAGTGTTTATTCCTGAGGTGGATAATGTGCCTTTGGCGTTTAAACATCCTGAGAGCTTTTTCGTGCTGTCACGGGGAGTGTCGAGCCACAAGAGGAAGCAGTTCATCGTGGATAAATCTGAGTTGTTATACTGGCTCTTTCAAATAAAGTTCAGAACTGATGGGCCAGTTTATACTGGGTCCCTCGAATAAAGTCAATAGCTGATGGGGCAGTACAAGAACGATACCGCACGTTATTTTTGTCAAGTTGCGTACGACGCGGAGGCGACAAAGTATAGCGAGAATACACGCTGTCCGAAAGCGTGCTGTTCTCAACCTGCCTTTCGTTATTCCACCGTACTAACGGATACCACAGGCACCTTTGATGGTTGTTGGTTCGCTACTTCTATCGGGACATAGGGTTATGACAGATTTTACAGTTCACTTACCGTATCCTCAGGGCCGAACGAGACATTACAGAGAGGAGTGTGTTACAGGTTATAATGAGAACTTGTCCAACGTAACTAAAGCATAATTCTGTACGAACATCATGCAATGAGTGAGAAATCTTGAATCGGTTACTATGTGTTAGGTGAGGGTAAGTTATACAAGAAACATATATATCAAAGTACAAAAAAGAAACATGAGTTAAAAATAAAAAAAAAGCTACTCGAGAGTGTTATGTCATGTTAAAGTATATGATACAAATATAAAGACGCGAGAAAATAGGAAATACTGAATACACAGTTAAAATGAATTCCCTTTCTAGTTAGCAATGTTTAACGTATCGCGAAACAAAAAGTTGTCGCTAATAGGTACAAGGTTTTGGGGAGGTGGCTCCACTCTTGCGACTTCCGAGGAAGGAATGATTGGGAAAATCTGTTGGTGCTGATAGACAGAACGTGAACATTATAGGAGTGATCGACGCGACGCGACACATAGTGCGGAGTATGAGTAGGCATGTCATGCAATGTAAAGTGGTGAAATACTTATGGCACAATGATAAACGGGAGTTTTTGCGATGAGCTGCAATAAATGAGTGATAAGCTACTTTCCGTAGCTGTTATCCTGTCAGATCTGTTATAGTTGGAATTATTAAAGCGAGTGACATTGTTCAAAACTGATTTTAATGCGTTAATGAGTAAATTTATAAGGGTGCCAAACTGATGAAGCATAGTTACGGGTGTATGAAATTTTTGTAATGTTTCGACATTGGAGCGGTATGCCATACTTTTACTCTGTTCTGTCTGATCTGAAAATCGCATCACTGTTCACTCAACTATGAGCAGGAACGAGCAAATGAGTTATGAAGTGATTAAGTGCACTTGCTGTTTCGGGAAATGAACCTTGTTTTTTCTAGAACCTAATAGTTGCCGCTGCTCTACATCAAAGCTGCTGTGACTAGGCGAGTAAGCAAAAAAGGTTGAAGGTGTTAGCCAAGCCACTGTTGCTCAATAAGCTTTCAGCTTTAATGGCCGATTTGCCTGCTTCGCCTAGCTTATGATATTTTACCTTGCAGCGGTCGCGGCGGCTTGCAACATCACTATGAATAAGGCAGTCGACTCGACCACAGCGCACATGCCCAACTGTCAAGGTTGCCTGGCAATTTCATCGACCAGACCTTTAAGATTGTCATGGTTCACGATTTTAGGGATTGAGTTGAGTGTCCATCTGCGATAAAAAAAAAGCGCGCAGTGTGCGCTGGAAGGCTGAAACCAACAGCGGAGCTGGTGTTCGACACAGCTAAGTTTTGCTAGTAATACCAAGCATGCGCTAGAGATGCTAAATTTTCGCTGGTAGTACTAAGTATTGCTAGACTTGGATGGGCTTGGCTGGGCGTGTCCCTTGAGTAGCTTTTAAGGGATGTGATTTTAGTAGCATGAATAGCTGTTACATTGTTCAGCGCATGAACGTGTGACGTAACTTCGTATTGCGTGATGTTGCGTGTATTACCCCTGTATTTACAAATACTCCTCGACTCCACTTTCCCCCTTCACTTGACAAAGTTAAGCACTGCACCGTTGCTCGGCTGAAAATGACGCTGTGCTACTCAAGAACTGCACTACATTATCGCTGATATGCAGTGACTTGCCGTGCCTAGAGACGGCGCTCCTATCGGCTTTCTCAAGTGAAGGTGAAGCTTGAGTGAAGGGACGTTCTAAAATACGGGGTTTAGTCACACAACATGTTATGTGTTTATAGTTACGTGGATGGACGTTGCATAATTTTACGTGGTTCTCATTCACGCATGCGGTTACGCGATGCTGCATGAGTCTAATCACGTGACCAGTTAATGAAACCTTAACGTACTCCTCTCTTAGTAGCAAGAAAAGGAAAGAAAAGCTGCGTCATGTGTTGTTGAAGCGAAGCAGTAGTTGAATAGGGCAAAGCGAGTGTGAACCGCTTTATCATGATGATAATTACTTCTCGGACTACGCGGCTCCACCAAAAGCTTAAGAAACAGTACACTTCACATTTGGTGGGCACACACAAACGAGGACACGAACTGACGGGATAGGGTACCACCCCCAGTCAGGCCATAAGCATTGCTTTGCCAAGCATGTGTTTTGTTTCAAATGTGCAAATTTATGGCATTCGAGGCACAGCGCATTCTTCGCAGTCATCGTGTTTGCAACTCCCAATTTGAATTGTAAGTTATGAACTTGTGTTCAGATGATAAACCCGTTTAACTTTGCGTGCCGCGTGGAAGCTCGATGACACTACAGCGAAAAGCATTAACGCTCACCTTCCATGTCTATTCATTTTGCAGGTGCTCTTGTTCTCGGACCTACAGGAGGACGACGTTCGTTGTACTGGCAAGTAATGGAGAGCTTTTGGTCATCCTGCCTCGACAGCCACTCACAGATCGTTTTCGACGCCTTAGCCAAAACAAGCAACTCTCTAGTTCGACGGTATTAAACAGCTGTCCTTCGGCGCTGGCGTTTGTTTCGATTTTCTGAACATTTAGTAATTGACGCAAAGCTTCAAACCTGAACTCTTACCTCTGTTTTATAGTTCTAGCTTTGGGCCAGTTACAAAATGCTCAGCAAACTAAGGCATCAACTCACCAAAAACAAGTTATCTCTTTCGGTACTCAGCAACGGTGGCGTTTTATCTGTACTGCACATTCCTGGTCACCTGATCTCGGCACACGCACAGCATGAGTGCTCACCTGATGAGCGGCATCACGTGACCGTATTCCTTGGTATTCTAAGTATGGCTATGAATCATCTCGAGTGTTAAAATGCTGAAGAGCACCAATTTTATTATTTCATGAAAACTACTCCCCCAATGCGCTTGAGGCTGGAAGGCGCTTGCGATTCACCAAGTCCCAACAGGAGCCATACAGACTTCGGTACATTAAATTGTTCATGGGTAACCAGCTTGACACATTCTACAGATACACGAGAACTGTGGGATCGCCTCCATTCTGCTAGCA
Organism: Rhipicephalus microplus; assembly: GCF_043290135.1. Lineage (NCBI taxonomy): Eukaryota > Metazoa > Arthropoda > Arachnida > Ixodida > Ixodidae > Rhipicephalus > Rhipicephalus microplus. The sequence continues at coordinate 657,116 of NW_027464661.1, read as the reverse complement.
TACAGATGGATCTAGTTATTCATAACTGGCATAAATTTCAAAGCACTCAGTATTACATTCCAAGTAAAAATAATGAAAATTGTTGTTTTTTGTGAGTTGTAGTCATTAAGATTAACGAGTGTGTAACTAATTACTTAACTTTCTTCCACCAACCGGCTTTAGTACTTGCATAAAAATAATCCGCTAATAGATCCGATGTGCACGCACAGGTTCTTATTCTTCGGTTGTATTTGTTTCCAGTGAAGAAAAAAGAACAATTTTCGCGTTGGTCTTGGATTGCGTCACGTCAAACAATCGTCGAGCATAGTAGTCCGTGCAGTCAAGTGATCCTCTGCAGCAATACGCAGCATAAAAAAGTTAAATTATCGCAAGTTGTCCACTCAGGAGGCCTTCGTGAACGGCACACTAAGTTTCAAGCCATTTGACGAAACACGTGGGGCGTGACGTGCCATTCAAGTTGACGTCTTCATTTGTACACACCGTGACTTAAAGGGCTAGGGGCCCCAGATTGAAATTGGGGTCTGCGATTGTTTGCCTGCACCAAAGGGTGCGTGGGATACATTTTAGGAGCGAAGCCCCTTAGCAACGAGGCCTGTCCATCCACGTCCGGGGTGTCCGTTGTCACGGGGAAATGCGAAGATGCGAGATACAAAAATTAGCAGTTTAAGAGGAGGTTAATAGCAATCATAATCCTGATGGAGCAATATCTTACATTTGGAAGCAAAAATCCTTTATACTAGTCGGCGACTTAAACGCACTCATTATCGCCCTTATGATCTAGTTTTGTCATCAACTCCTCATGTCACTTTATAGCGCTTTATATCACTTTACGTCACTCATTTTACATTATAGGTGGCAACACTCAGGCAACATGTGGTTGCTAAACCACACGATACCATGAGCTTCGCCAAAACCTCATGATTCAGTTCGTGAGGATGCAATGACTTTTTTTTAATCACTCTGAGCCCAACAAGTGACTGTGTTGCTTGGAGTGCCCTCCACTCTTTGCATATTCTAGAGCTTAAAGCACTAATCACTGCCGTTTGTCATGATCGCGTCGTTGTTTCTGCTTTTTTTTTTCGTGTCTTCCTACTCATAAGCGGCACGTGATGATATCCTGGTCTTGTCATATCTTAGGCTACTAAGAGGAACACCTGCACGCTACGAGGCTCGCGACGGCGGTGCGCTATAAACAGGGCCACAGAAGCGAGCTGTGTTACTTCAATCTGGCTACCAACAACAGTGCCTTTTAAAATATTCATAAGAGAAAACGCAGAGAAACCTCACATTTTGAAAAGCGTAGAAGGTGGGCTATAGCTTGTTGAGAGTTGGCGTACTATATATACCAGAGAGCCGAGAGCAATGAATTCAGCAGTGAGGGGGCTCTGATGGAAATTTCCACCCGGGAAAAGAGGCAGTTATGGTGGGAATCGAAAAGCGCGTCGGTGCGTAAACTGGCTGAGCGGCATCCATAAGGTGAAAAATGAACTACCACCACAGCACGCCGAAATTTGTGTGCGTGAACGCACCAAAGCGCAAGGACCAAACCAACTGGGGTCCCCAAAAATAAATCTTTGTCGTGTGCAAACAAAGCCGACCCTCGAGGTACCGGCACCGCTATCGGTGCCACATTCCTGCGCTGAAGTCCCACGGAGTTTTAAGCTAGCCTAGCGCTGAGGCTGCGTGACGAAAATGCTTCGCTGTTCCTCTGTAAAAACTACTCATATATTCATACTGTATTTTGAGTTCAGACTTTTGAAGCCTGAAAGTTCATTTAAAGACTTGCGAGAGTTGGCCTGAGGACTACGGAATAGGCGTAGCTTAGATTATTGTCATAAGTATTGTGTCACGAGTAAAGCAATGGCTTTTTTATATGATATTGCGATTACTACTTAGTCTTGCGGAGGCATCGGCAGTCGCAATTATCTCTGAAGCATGAGGGTGAACAAGAGTGCTAGGCGTCTTTAGTAAGAAGTGTTTGTTTGCTTCTCACTTCTTCAAGCTGATCCGGATACTTAAAAACCATGCTGAATGCATACTCTTACCTTAAAACACGTCTCTCTGCATAGTTAAAGAAATTACAGTCCTTCGAATTTCTCTTATGCGATGTCGCCGGGCTTCAATATCCGACGGAACCGAAGTGATAGGTGCTTGTCTTGAAAAGGACGCCTGGGTGCTTCTCATATTTTGCTCACGTCGTTACAAGCCGTGAAGAATACGCAAGAGTGCCGACTCATGTCATTTCAACCTGGCACGCCAGAAGCATCACATTGTGATTCGTCTAAGTTGCATGTGATTTTTGAATTGTTTTTTCCTACTTTTTTATTACACCACCCCTGTGTGCTCGTGCTTCCAATAGCAAAGAGACACTGCTCGAGTCATGCTTTCAAAGTACGCTTTGAGTCTTCACGCTTTTCTGATAACGTTTTTCCGGCTTTACTTTTGTGACGACAGTGCTTTCTAGCTTGCGTGCTACGGCTGCAGATAAGCTGGAACTGGTATTTGAGATTGCGGCTGAGTGAGCTGTCAAAACAGTGTCGTTATGCCAATACGAATTATGAGAACTAAAAAAGAACGAGGAAGTGATGCAGCAGAACGCACACATACGCGCAAATACCTGAAAATGAGAGGCGGAGAGAACGAGAGAAAGGTGCGAATTGAAACAGTCCTTCTGCAGAACACGAAATTTTATCTTTCTCGAAATATGTGCATTGTGGAGAACGCAGGTTCTGCGTGAGAGGAACATGCGTATATTAGTCTCTTCTGCCCTCCTATCTTCCTGTCCTCTGTTTCTTCCCTCATCCCGAAATAGTGAGTAGGCGTAGTGCACCTCCAGGTGGCAGTTGCCAGCTTCATTCTTTCTCTCTCTTTCCTCTGTGTTATATATAGTGTATCCGCCTATGAATATCAACTAAATAATAGAAGTAGCACACTTCACTAAAATATAATAATGAATAATAAAAGGAGATGACTGTGTTCTTTGATAATTTCTTAGCAGAGCGTGGTATGTGAAGTTACATAACGAGCAGAATTTCGAAGATTATAGATTATATATATATATATATATATATATATATATATATATATATATATATATATATATATATATATATATATATATATATATATATATATATATATATATTGTTAGTACGTTTTATGCAGTGAGCTGAAGACACTTTTATTGCGGGAAATGCAGAGGTAAAGCCGACCAGCTGTCAAGCGGAGCGAGCGCGAGCAGCAACAACACTCTTCTTTCTCTTCTTTCACTGGTGCTCCTGCCTGTGCCATATATATATATATATATATATATATATATATATATATAAATTCAAGAACAAGCAGATATCTAACAAACGTTGGGAAAGACGCTATTAAGTATAATACAATAACGAATAGTGGATTCAGAAATATATACCGTGGACTTGCATACATCTATCACACTGTTCAGGTGAAAACATGCAATGTTGAACATTATATATACAATAGAGCACCAGTGTAATCTCCCTTGAAAATATTCAAATAAAAAAACAATAAAGTAGCGTGTGCATGTGTCCCCTTTGTGACGAGGTGTATCAACCGACAAGTTCCATGAGAGATGCGAGTAGCCCTGTGGCATTTGAGTGGAACAAGATTGGTTGTCTGTGCCTTATATTTCATTCGAGAATTCCAAGAACGATTTGGTATTTGCAATAGATTGGTGTAGTTGACTATGGCAAGTGGAAAAAAAATGAATGTTTGAAAGTTACATTGATAAATGAATACTCTCTCAGTTCATTGGCAAAATTTTGACGTGTAGCATGTGTAGATTGTCACTGCGAATACTTGCAGTGTTGGAAAGCTAGCAGTTTAGCGTATAGAAGCATGTAATACCCTTCGCTGTTTGTTTGGAACGCTCGAGCTGTGTCTCGTCTCGTACAAAATTACGATGTCGCGAAGGTGAGTAAATTTCTTAGCACGAGAGTTTTTTGCCAGTGCCCACCAAAACTTCTCTGACATCATTTGCGTCATGAATTTGACCTCGGAAGCATGCACGCTACGAGATAAAAATATCCGTTCACATGGATCACCTTGCAGTCGACCCCGCCACCCCTTTCTGCACGACCACAGAAACTTAGCACTTTAGCTACGCTCATGCTTGATTCAAAAATACGCCTTCACCCGTGCACTTTTTGGCAATGACTTTGGTTCATGGCAGCCGGCATCGCCATCTTGGATCGGTGACGCGAAGTGCATCATGACATTAACGAGGGCGTGCAAGGAGTGTTTCTATAGTTTCTATAGTTTCCGCTTTCGGTAAAGCGAGAGGCGTAAGCAGGCAGAGGAACACTTTCCCATGCTCATGACTAGAGCTACGAACACTGCCTCTTGTATTCTTGAAACGCTGTCTTGCGTACGAATGGGCAGAAGCGTAGGTTACCCCATTACTGGAAGGCGCACACCTTGGCGTTTGTCTCCTCAAATAATGATTCTTTGAGTGAGTGCATACTGAAGGCCATTATTATGGACTCAGTGATGCCATATTTGCGTGCGACTCGACATATGTGGTATCTAGGTGTATGGTAGCTACTTAAGCGGCCACAAGTTTCATCTTGAGATTTCATGCTAGTCGTCAAAATGAAGATGAGTCGCGAAGCATCAACGTGGGTGCATCGGTGTCAAACGGCACTATCAATCGGCACTGTGCGATCTCGCACACATTAATATGCAATGTCGCAATACTTCTATGACGGCACGGTTTCCTTTCGTGTCACACTAATTCTTAATATGAATATATGAATCACGTTTTTTTGTTTGTTCCATATCAACCCCTGGTCCTCCAGACTCTCAAGGGTTTTATATCTTTATTCTCGCTTTAAAATATTCGCTAGAGAAACTCTGTCAACTTTCCTTATCTCCTGCGTGTGGGTTGTACTCGTTACCGAGTTCGAATTTCGCAACCATTACTATTTCATAATTTGTTCATTTTTTAAAACAATACAGGTGAGAAACCACGCTTCACTTCAGTTAAGAATCGCCGTTGCCAAGTTGTCTGTTTTTTTTTTCATCGTATGCTGATTCATGTTGGCAGATCACTGCTTCCATCAGGATTTGATCTTGAAAATCACCCCGATCCAGCGAATATTTGGGTGTTATTACTTCTCGTATATTCCTTGTTCACAAGCTAGTACATCCGACGTTATATATGACGGCAAGTAAACATTTGTCTCTCGATGCGTGACGTAAAATATCACACAAAGAGCCACGCATTTTACAATGTTTGACACACTATCCGAACGAAGAACACTTCTGGAACACAAATAGCACACTTTTATGTCTAGAAGTAGCTATAGTTTACGTTTTACCTTGGAGCAGTGGTAAACTTGTGTCCTTCTTTGCAAATCATTGCATAATGTATAATTTTTTTTCTGTAGCAAAATCAAGAACCTCTACACGAGGATAAAACGAGAACAATTTAAAACAACAGTATCCCAGGCTTTCTTATGCACTCAACAAAAACGACTGGAAATCGAAAGCCACACTGTTTTTAATCGCAGCCCACGTATTTTGCCTGCCCTGCCGCCCTCCGATAGCTTCCCGCACCTGAAGTGGTGTTGCATTGCCGCAAGGATTGGAGACACCTTACCTGGTTTAGCATGACCTCTGTGATCGGCTCACTGTTGAGCAAGTTGCGATGGCATTTGAGGACGTTATCACGTGACGCCAGTGTGACGCCATAAGGCCAGTCTTCAAGCTTTCGCTGTGACTGTGCTGCGTCTTCCGCACAAGCCTAGCGTTTTTTTTATTCTCTCCCATTTCATTATTCTTGTAGAGTATACCACAGTTGATTTATTTTTCAATGCTCTACAACCATTAACAAAAAATGCATTTTATTTCATATTGTACAATCATGCACTTATCCCAGAGATACGCGATCCTCCCCTGTGTATTGATACCTTTCAGTCAGCAAAACTATGCCTTTTGCTCGAATGTCTTTTTTCTTTTGTTTTTCGCAAATTGCTACAAAATGTTGAATTCCAGGCTTTTTTGCATTTTATATCATGTGTTTCATATAGTTTTTTTACAATTCATTACCGATGTCATTATGTTTGTGTGATGGTAAATATGTTTTTGCTGAAAGAGTTTTGCATGTCTACTCCTGCCTAAGACCTGGTAAACAGATCATCAGTATAAAATAAAGTAGACAAATACATTTTCGTCTTGCTTTTTATTCTCCCGACTTGACGATGACTTTTTTCTGTGCATCTTCACGCTTTATAATTGATTTATTTTTCTGAAGACTGTATTATTGTATTTGTTTTCATTGTTTTATTTGTGCGCGGGCCTGCGCTAAGGCGTCATAATTGTTACGGGGCACGTTAAATAAATAAATAATGTATTATTATATTAATCATATTATCGTCACTATTATTAATATTTCTTGCCTATTTCGGTGTATGGATGACATGCACGAAGTGATTTTTATGTTATCTTTCCTTTCGTGTTCCTTATAAGCTCTTGTGCCGGCAAGCTAAATTCGGGGCGCATCAAGAAGATGAAACAGCTGATAGATCACCAAGTCATGTCGTGTAAGCCATAGCATTCATGACACGCATATCGATATATTACTGTTATGACATGTCATTGATGGCCGCCATACACCTATGTCCTACAACATCACTTCTGGTAAATTTCCAGTATAGGGAAATGTTGACAAAAACACCAAGACAGCCTCAAGTAATTGATTGCATATTAAACATGCGTACCATTCTTGTCACGTTACGAACTGACATTTATGTTCGCCATACACTCAAGTCACACCACACGAATTGTGGTATGGCCTGATATGATGCATATACTGCATTAATAGACCTCGTTTTAACTGCCACCATGTTAGCATTCACGCTCAGAGTGGCTGAGGTTCACTAAAATTTTATTCATGTTTTAAAAATGTGGCGCGCACACGTATACCGTGCTTATGCCACACAAGATGCCAAAGCCGAGCATCAGGGTCGCTGGATATATTTAGCTGCGTTCAAGCCAGCCAGTTTTTCCTTCTCTCAAATACAGAAAGAAGTTAAAAATCTTGTGAATATTTTGAACGTAGTGTTGTCAATAGATGTTGACAAGAAAAAACAGACAAAAGAATACAAGACAATTACGTTTGAAATGGATCTATTGGCCATACGCAGCACCTTCTGATCTATTCTGCACTAAACTCGAAGCACCAGACGCTGTTTGAACGTCTGTGCCTGTCCCAGGGTGATCCAGATGTGTTACATGGGCAGGGCGGGCCGTATGACCCGGAGGTACTAGACCATGTCTGTTCGCCCGAGAACCAATAAGGTTTTCCTCTTCAGAAACGTTGGCCGGAACACAAATGCTTGCGATGCAGTAGATAGAGGCGTCAGTAGTATTCGTGTAGTAAAATCGCGCGTTGCTTTCTGCTAAATTCACTTCCCGTTTCATTGTTATGTGGGTGCCTGTTCCACCAAATTCAGTTCTGTTTGACCTTTCGAGAGGAGACGGTTTCTCTCGGTCGACGCCGAACAATATATTGTCGTCTCGCCTTGCGCTCGTTGAGCTGACGGGTGCCGCATCATGAGAGGAATTAATGAAAGTGGTACCGTTGTCCACGGGGCCCAGCGACTTGACGACATCACTGAAGACTCCCAGGTCGATCAATGTTTCCATCATCGCGATCTCTCTTTGGGTGTGCGACCAGTTTGCGTCAACCCTGGCAACACCGTGACGATCTGGAATTCCACTCGTACCGTTCGCCAAGACGACGCTGTCAGGAGGGTCGGTCGCCTCTCCACCTCTCGAAGACGACGAACCACCTCTCGAAGACGACTGTAGGCGGGCACTCGTGGACAAAAAGGTGGCGGTGTGGCGACGTGCTTTGATGGCGACGCCGTCCGACACCGCTCCGGCGACTGGAGATGCCTCGACGGTGCCGTTCATAGTAGTGTTGTCGTCGTCGGGCGTAACGGTGGGCCCTAAAGCTGCGTGCTTCGGGTTGTCTGAGGGCCAGAGCAGCGTGTAGATCAGGAGAGCCACGCCGAGAACGACGGAGATGATCATGAGTGTGGCCATGCAGGCCAGAGCGGGCGACCCCTGGACGAGGCGTACCGTCGCCATCAAGCCGTGACTCTGTGTCTTTGAGCTGGTGTCGCTCGTATTTGTCGTAGCGGTGGACGTAGCCATGCCAGAAACTTGAAAGGTGGAGCTTCACCGTCGAAAGCAGTGGACATCGACGACGTCTCCCGCGTTGAAACCGAAACAGCCGTGGCGGTCACGCAAGTCTTCTAGATGTCGTACTTTTGCTTGCTCAGCTTCTTCGGGGCCTTCGCACAAGCACTGGAACGCTAAGCGATCGTGGCGTGCCGCTCCGTGGCTAGGCTTCTTCTTCGCTAGTCGTTCACGAGAGCACGCGATTTTGTTGTTGATGATTACCTCAGCAAGTGGCTATAGCTCTGAATAGATGAAACTTAGAATTCATTAGGTATGTAAACGCGGACGAAGCAATCTTCGGACGCCGGTCTCCCATGAAACTAAGGAAGCAAAGCAAGCAGATCGTTCCATTGTCATGCAGTCAACGAGTTGAAACACAAGCACATTCGAATCCTGCATGCGTGTAATAAATTTATTTGCTTGAAGGGCGTGGATTTGCGACAATGGGTAACATGTATGAACGCAATGGTGCACTGGTCAACTCTCATGTCTATAACGACTGAGCGTCACGCGCGGAACGCCATCAGCGACATCTGCAGTCGCAAACACGCCACATATGAGCAAAGGTGCCGCCAGTGTTGTGCCAGGCTTGCAGTTTACACCATTCTTTATCTCCAGGGCCACGATGACTGCTTCAATCGTCGAAAGCGGTCTGAACGACTTAGCGAAAAAAAAGCAAGCACGAAAAAAAACAAAGCCAACAATTCTCGCTGTGATATGATATCATGAATAGATAATAAGTTAGAGTATAAGAACGCCTATCCTGGGCCCTGCCGCGGTGGTCAATAGTGGCTAATGTGCTCGGCTGCTGACCCACAGGTCGCGAGATCGAATGCTGGCTGCGGCGGCAGCATTTTCGCTGGAGGCGAAAATGCTGTACGCCCGTGAGCTCAGGTTTGGGTGCACATTAAAGAACCCATAGAGGTCGAAATTTCTGGAGCCCACCACTACGGCGTCTCTCATAATCATATGGTGGTGTCGGGAGGTTATATCCCACACATCAATCAATCATGACTACCCTGACAATTGTTGGGAGTTTTTTAAATGCGAAGCATTTCTTAGCGAACTTCGGCGACTTTGCGCGTATCTATCTATCTATCTATCTATCTATCTATCTATCTATCTATCTATCTATCTATCTATCTATCTATCTATCTATCTATCTATCTATCTATCTATCTATCTATCTATCTATCTAGCCGCCTACGACTTTTAGCTCTCCTGGCCGTTTCGATAATGGTATCAATACCAAACTTGGTATAACTTAAAGTGACTGTGTGAAGAACATATCTCACTAGTCATAGAATGAAAATCATGATATGTATGTCATGAATGCCATGATTTACATTTCATGGTCCTGCAGCTCTTGCAGTCGTTTTGTTCACATGGCATGTTGCAAAACTGGTATGGTATGGCATGGTTGCATGGCGAACACAAGCGAAAGACCCTAACATAAAAATCATGACATGCGTATCATGTAACAACATGACTACATGCCGAGCTCACGATGTGCTTGCGGGCGCTTCGCTACCGTCACAAATACCAAATTTGGTATGACAGTACGTGAATGAATGACGAAGGTATGTGACTGGTGCAAACATGATAATCATGAGATGCGTGTCATGTAACATGACTGCATGCTACACTCATGATGCGCTGACGGCCGTTGCGCTAGCTTCACTAATACCAAATTTGGTATTACGGGACGTGAATGGATGACGAAAGTATGATACTGGTGCAAACATGATAAACATGAGATGCGTGTCATGTAACAACATGACTACATGCCACACTGATGATGCGCTCACGGCCGTTTCTCTAGCTTCACATGTGCCAAATTTGATATTGTTACGGTGCATCATCGACAGGAGCAAGCGTGGCACTTAGCGAAGATGAAGAAGACGCCGGTGCGTTAGGCGCTTGCGCAAGAGGCAACTCAGACATCTTGTTCGGCTGCCGATTCTCGGTGGACGCTGTCCTGTAAGCCAAGACCTCGCCCCGTAACAATATTACGTGACGCCAATTGTTGACGAAGGTATGTGACTGGTGCAAACATGATAATCATGGGATGCGTGTCATGTGAGAACTTGACTACATGCCACAGTCAAGGCACCGATACTCTTCGACGTGACCCGGCGCGCGTTTGCGCCGGCGTTCGTTTCGTCGCGTCACGCCGGCGTTGCCACGCCAGGCGCCGATCCTGCCACATACTCCCAGGCGCACGCTGCGTTGATTTACGCATGCGCGTTTAAGCGCGTCCAGCGTCCCTCCGTTTCGAAAAGAGGCAGACGCAGTGCTGCCTGGATAGCGCATTGGCGCCCAATGCAGCATGTCGCATTTCGCGACGGTTGCCGTTGGGCCGCGACGACGGACGCTGGTCGCGCCGGTCGCGCTTGGCGACCGACTATAGAGTGCTCGCGTTTTGCTAACGTAGCGTCGCTGTGACCAGCGTGCGCGCGTGTCAACGCTACGATGGAGTATAATGGGCCCTTCATGATGCACTCTCTGCCGTTTCGCTAGCTCCACATATACTAAGTTTGGCATCACAAGACTTGAATAGATGACGAAGGTAAACTACACATGCAAACACGATAATCATGACAGGAAAGTCGTCTTCGGCATAATTTACGTTCACCTTTTATTATTGTGGTTATTTGAAAGTGGTATATCAACTTTCCTCATTCGTGCTTCGCATATCATCGATTTTCACTGTACGTGGGATCTGCCCCCCTTTTTTTCTTTTTTAATTGTCATTTTAATTGGCAGATCCCACGTAACAAGGAGATCAATGTAACAAGTATATAAGGTTCGCCCACAAGGCCATGTTAACATGGCCACTTCGTCATGTTAAACTTCTGTGCTCTCCTATATAAATCAGCTGACAAAGTTCACAAATGAGTATTTCTTTTACCCCTAAACAAATGCCAAACAACTTAAAGAAACTAAGCCACAGGCATGTTTCAAGGCGCAAGCATTAAGAATAATCAAATCTGTGCATTGCCCATCATTCCCATCGGGGCTGAAGAATCGAAGCGCCCGAGTTTCTTCTCGTCAACATGTAAAAACTTAATGTGTGTTCGTAGTGGTCAACTTGAAGCCATTATCCCATGAGAGATAGTTCAGCCACAATTATTCATCATAATCAAGGCAACAACAAAGCGTACATCTAAGTACATACTCGTAGGTGCTTACATTGCAGTATGACTCCATGCGTAGGTTGCAATGATTGTGCCATAGATAACAGGTTTAAAATAGCGCATAAAAACAAGAGCAGCATCAGCTTTACCGGTCAATAAAAAATTCTTGATCTTTTACCTTGTTGGGGAAACAGGGCGAGTGAAACTTGGCATGCACGTGGCTGACGTACTACTGTTCTTTTTCTATTTTCTTTCTTTCGTTTACTTTCTCTATCATTGCACAATGCTCCCTCCTAGATGCTTCTCTCCTCAGTGCTTAAGATTGCAAAACTTAAACTATTCAAGGCAACAGCGAGAATTATCAGTTCGTGTCGAGAAAAAGTACAATGTGGCAACACAAACAAGCAACATACCTAGAAGACCAGATTGCCATATTAAAAACGGCTGGTAGTCGAAAAGGCTGTGAATGAGAGAGTGCATCAATTATTGTAAAACGGCGTACAGATATACCCACACGACCGGCGCACTTTTGATGATCCCATTTCTGTACGATCACCAAGGCTGGGTTTTTGACGTATGACGCTGCCACCGCCACCACCCAAGTGTACTAAAGCGTACAAGGTTCCTTTGGAAAAAGAGGTGGTGCGGGCCGAATATCAACGATGTATTTATGGAATATTCCAAACACGAAGCAAATTAGAAGAGAGTGTGTATAGGCTTTCCTTCGATGTCACATTTTCACAAGCAATGCAAAACAAAACAAATTCCGTGTCAAGAAAACAACAGAACTTCGTTTTGTAAAGCGCTGCGTGAATGTCAGATATGTTCTGCACTACACTTGCTGTGCCAAACGCTACTTGACGTTGTTTTTATCACAAAAATTGGTCATAATTAGAATTAGTAGTGTCATTTACGTGTAGATTACCAGGCCCTTTTGCTCTAGACATCACAAAGTTATCATCTTCAATGTCATTAGCGAGTCTACCAGTGCTTGCGCCGAAGGCTACCGTGATGTCGGTCGCATATGCATGGGGAAGTTGCTTGTTTTCTACCAAATTCACTTCCTGTTGAGCAGATGTCTGGGTGTCTGCTACTTCACCTGTACTTTCGTCTGAGTGCTCTGGCATTTCAAAATCAGGCGGTGTCTCTTGCTCGACACCAAGCACCGCATACTCCTCTCGGCGTGCTCCTGTTGAAGTGAGGACTGCTGAATCAGTGTTGAAATCACCGTTAGAAGACTCGTTGGTAACGGCGTCCGGTAACGTAAAGGTGTCGCTAAAAACTTCTCCGTCGATCAACGCTGCTTCCATCAACGCAATCTCTTTTTTCGCGGATGCTCCCTTTCTATTCGTTCTTGTGGCACCGGGATGTGTGCTGGTTTCCGTAGTGACATTGGGATGACTGCCGATTCCAGTATTGGCGTTCGTAGACACGACGCTGCCATGACGTCTTGCCGCATTCCCGGTGGGACTACCTTCCGAAGAAACTGCGGCACGTGCAATTACGGCTGGAGATGAGTAGGTGCGGCGACGTGTTCCAGCAGCGACGTTGTGCCATGCGTAGGCGGCTGGTGCCAACTCGGTGGTGCCGTTTGTGGTGGCATTCTCACTGCCGGGATCGTCGGGTGTCACAGAGGTCGGTGAAGCGATGGCGTGACCTTTGTCGCCGTTCGAGAGTAGTAAGTAGATCAGGAGAGCCGCGACGAGAACGACGCAGGAGACCAGGAGTGCGCCGAAAATGGCCCCAGCGGCAAGGCCTTTGCTATTGCGTAGTTTTGTCAGCAGGCCCCCTGAGGGCGTCTTCGAGCTCGTTTCGCTCGTCGATGTCCCGGTCCCGCTGGACATGGCTGTCGACAGACCTTGGGAAGGCGAGAACAAATGACGAGAGATGTAGATCGCGTTGGGTCCTAGCCTGATGGAAGCGAAACGATGATAGTGGTCGGGCACTCAAGTTTCCGAAAGCGCAGTGATGACTGGGTGCCACTCACTTGTAAGAGCTCTTCTTCTTTAAGTTATTCGCGAGATCGCAAGGTTGATGATGATGACGGCCACAGATGTATTGGCGCGTACCCATTAGGACGAAGTGGACGAAATTACGCGGCTATGTAAAAAAAATAGAATAGGCGTTCAAACCTCAATAAAATATACGAACACCGAACAAAAACTTAGGATTAATAGTTCATTGGAAGAAGTTTACGAGAATGGTAAAAGCCGTGGCTTATGTCAACCCAGAAAGGTGAACCCCATGTCGAAACAAAAAACTGCGCATCTAGCAGGAAAACCAACAAAAAAAAAATCTTCGTATGACTGTGGCAATGATCACGGTTGAACGTGTTGTGTGATAGTAAAATACCTGTGGATTCTGTGGTGTCATATACGTGTTGCACTCAAACAACAAAACGTACTATAAGATTTCGTACACCCTATCGGAGATGCAGAAAGTGAATCTCGCATATAACTCAAGCACCAGTATTCCCATACCGAAAGTTTGACAATGTTACGGTGCCAAGGGTGACAATACTATAATACTATCAGCGGTAAGCATAGGGATAATTATTACACATATATCAACCCCGATGTTTTCGGTTGCCCACTGTGACAATCGTTACCCTCCCTGTCGCACGGCTTGAGGGAATGAAAAACGACTATTTAGCCTAGCGATCCGCTCCTTCCGCGAGACCGCTATTGTTTAGCATGAAAGATAATGTTATAGCGATCCATGGCCTCTGAAGTTATGACAGCATCAGTCGTTTGTCCCTCTCCTTTTAATAGCGAGGCTGTTTAGCAAAACTTTTTTTGTTTGACGAGCCCAAAAACTATTATCATCGTAGAAGCGTATGTGCCACAGTAATTATTTAAATTCTAATACTCACCACAGGACATCTAAATATGAAAAAGGCTCATTGTACCATATGGGTGCGAAGTGATGGCGGTGGGCCAAATAGCCCAAGTATAACGAAAGAATAACAGGTAACGAGAAAGGCTATGGATGCCCAAGTAAGACCACGCCAGTGATTGAAGGCGTACGCGAAATACGAAGTATCTGTAAATCTGTGAGGGGTACGACTATCGAAGAAGTCCTCTTCAAGGAAAGAGACAACTTGGATGACATTGTGGATAGCTGACCTGTCTTTGCTGAACCCATTCATTTCTGGGGGAAACTTGTTGCGGCTGTCTAGGAACCATGTCAGTTTTGTGAATCGTTCGTTCCAAGAGCTTGCCAACGCATCTCAGTAGGACGATGGACCGGAAAGAGGTATCTATAGCTTCTTCGCTGCTTACCAGGTTTCAAAATAGGCACTATTTTCGCAAGCTTCTAATTAGCAGGGATCGACAGCCATCTTCCTTGCCATCAAGACAGCTTTCGACCCAGTCTTTCAACATGCCATTCCCGCAGCCATGGACTATCTTGGTCAAGAAAAGAAGCTATACAAGTAGATTTAGAACTATCTAAGAGAGCGGAAAATATATACGAGCACTCCAAATGGTCTCACACAGCTCTACACAGCACAGAAATTGTACCCTTAAGCACCGTGCTCAGCGCTTTCTTTTTCAACCTTGCCCTTATACACATAATAAGGACACTGCCTTGAGGAGCACACATCACGATTTACGCCGATGACAACTGTATCTAGAGCGCTTCAAGTTTACGTTACAACACCAAACAGCGACTTCAAGAAGCTTTACGGAACTTCTCCACGTATTTAGTGCACTGAGGCATGCGCATTTCACCAGAAAAGAGTAAAGCCATGGATTGACTTCACGAGTAAAAAATGAGCAAGTATCCGTTCCTCCTCAGTGAACGGCCGCTGACCTGTGTATGGTCTTAACGATTGCTGAGAAACATCATCGACAGAAATATTTTCTGATCTCCACAGGGGAAGAAACTTCTAACTATAATAGTAGCAGCAACTCAACTCTTCAAATTCATAGCTGGGACACGATGGCGATGTAGATGTCCCTCAATGGTACTGCTTAAGAAAGCAAATAAAGGAACATTGCGCTAGTGTCTACCGGTGCTTCACCGATTATAGCTAGCAAATAACAAAATTTTGAAGGCCGCACGCAACACCTGCTTGATAATATGGCTAGTGCTCCCGAAGAGCTTACTAGCATCGGGAACTGTAGCGTAAACAGGATGTCTTCCGCTAGATGTCATCTCTGCCCAAGAAACCATGCGTACTTATCTTCGACTTATAGTGCAAGGTAAAACGAATCTCCTGTGCCGAATTCATCTAACCCACAGCAATTCTGCAATCGGACAAGCTATCCAAACACTTCAACTCGCCCCTATTTGTCAGCCAGATAAATTAATGCCTGCTACATCTCCTCCCTCGACGCTTGCACCTCTAACAATAAATAAATGGTACCTGGCATGAATGGGGCAAAGAGACGAATATCACAGACTCGCTTCTCTGTGCGCTGAGAGTCAACATAGAAAAACTGGCATCAGGCAAGTAAAGCCTTGCAACGACCTAGAAGCAACCTAAAAACAACCTGCATCGCCTGGGTGATGCTTAAAAGCAACTTAAGAGCAACCAAAGTAGCCTTCAGAATCGTACAGTTTCACTGTTTCAAGCCTTGAGCCGCTTAATGCATGATTCGCCGATTTTTTTTTTTTTTTTGCTCAGGTGTCACGTGGGACTAACCAAGAGGAGGTGTCGAGCTTGTGCAGCCGCTTCTGTAATCTATACCTTTTGGAATTTTCAAATGGTTCTAAAACTCTAAGTGGTCTTGAATGTCTTGCTGTCTTTTTTTATGGGGGGTTTAACGTCCCGAAACCACCATATGATTATGAGAGACGCCGTAGTGGAGGGCTCCGGAAATTTCGACCACCTGGGGTTCTTTATGGTGCATTCAGACGACGGACTGAATCCGGATTTGCCATGGACGCGGACAGCTAATCCGTGGATGATCCGCCTGCAGTCGCATCCACACGACGGACGGTGTCCTAGGGGAAAACAGCCGCATTACTCTCGACAGCAGATTTGGCGCTCACCTGCGCCCGCTGGCAGCAGACCGGTTTGAGCATTTCCGATGGAGGCGGAAATGCTGTAGGCCCGTGTGCTCAGATTTGGGTGCACGTTAAAGAACCCCAGGTGGTCAAAATTTCCGGAGCCCTCCACTACGGCGTCTCTCATAATCATATGGTGGTTTTGGGACGTTAAACCCCACATATCAATCAATCAATCAATCAGCAGACCGGTTTGAGAGTATTCAACATGGATGCCCGCAAGAAGCGACGCTTGGCTGCGATGTCTGTCGCGTTGTGACAAATGAACGAGGAGTGTTATTCTCTCAGGAGAAAAGGTAGTTGCTGGCAGAATGTTCTTTCAACACTATTGTTCCCCACTTGTAGAACTTTTGAACACGTCTCCCATCCGTTCTTAGAAGCGGCACGTCGCCGGTTGCAGAAGTTAGAATATTTTCCCCCCATGGCGGCAAAGAATCTCGCGTGTCAAAACAACGGCGGCGACATTTCCCGAACCACAAAAAAGATTTCTGCGTATTTAATCCCTTGAGAACAAAGCCCCCGGAAACTATGTAAACCATGCTCAAGCGTAGATGATGCCGACCAGTCATGCAGCTAGCTGTCCGCGAGCCATGGAGGACATGCCACGAGCAGACGAAAAGTGTACTAGTTGCCACCAACCCTGAGCTATTCCGCTGAAGTACCGGCTCTCTCCCGGCAGAATCCCGATGTGAGAAATAGGTTGGGGTCATCCGTCCGCGAGCCGCGCGGACGAGGGGAATCGCTGCTGCGAGGTCACGTGACGCGCCATCCGTCCCGCCACATCCGGATTCGGTCCGTCGTCTGAATGCACCATTAACGTACGCCCAAATCTGAGCACACGGGCCTACAACATTGCCGCCTCCATCGAAAATGCAGCCACCGCAGCATGGATTCGATCATGTGACCTGCGGGTCAGCAGCCGAGTACCTTAGCCACTAAACCACCGCGGCGGGGCATGTCTTGCTGTCGAAGAGTGCAAACAGAAATACAAAACGAATGCAAGTGTAAGCTGTTGAAATTATAGTCTGTGTTGAACGAAGCCTGCAGTCATATCTGCGAAATAAGTGTCAAGGATAGTTTATCTGATCCCGTTAAGCGATGATATTGAATACATAGGACGAACTGGTCTGTGCTAAAATTTCCAGGCCATGCAACCAATTGCTCATGCTTGCACACCTTGGGGTCGTCTGCGTCTCTCGTAATCATAGCTTTGTTTTTTGGAATGCAAAATCCTGGCAGTTATGATTACATTATGAAGCTTTTTGCGCACGCAACACGAAGACCGAAACGAAAAGGTCACAAGGATCAGCGCAGACTATCAACTCTCGTGATAGTCTACACTTGCATTAGTTGTAAACCTTTCATCTCTGTCTTCATGTAGCATGCGCAAAAGATTCATTATGCAGTGAAACGAACCAGTCTGTCTTTCCCTATTATTGCATATATGATTACCTTGGCCGTCTTTCTCCGACTGTGCTTCAGAGGAATTTTCTCGAGTCCAATTCGCGAGTTGGATGCAAGTGGTCATCCGTCCTGTTGGCCAGGTTCTCATATCCTCGTTTACCCTACGCCAAAAGCATAATTTTTGAAATGTCATACTGTAGTTTTCTTGATATATCTGCACCAAACTTTACCGTGTCGCCACTCCCCTCAACTCGTTTTCACCACCTTAGAAAGTTATGAACGCAGTTCAAACTCTGCTCACATATAAAGGTGCTGGACATCGTTTTGCTCGTGCATGGCGCTCATTGATTGCTGCCATGTGTCTTGGCAAGACGCGATACACATCAGCCGCTGCAGTTTTAATTAAACGAGGGAAGCCATCGCCCACCTCCAATATTACCAAGTCATTTCGTGGCAGAGCCTAGCGACCCAAACACCGATGCGCGTGAAGGGTGGATCATAGATGGCGAAGCCATTGTCAGAGACTGGGTGGGACGCATTTCACAGCTGTTGTATACAATGAGGGAGGGCTGTGTACTAATTGTTCGCGCTGTTACGCAATTAGCACTACTGGGTCACGCTTTCCGAGTTCGACGTCGTTGCCCATATAGCTCGCTCTTTTTGACGCTCGTGTTTCTGGATCTCGAGGCACTGCCATTCAACCTTACTCAAATATATGGCAGCGCCTGTACTAGGCCATGCAATGTGGCCAGCGAATTGGACCTAAGCTTTACTGCGGCCATATGCGTTTGCTCCTTCCTCTTTGCGACAAAACGTTAATGAAACAGTAACGGCCACTGTATCGAACTAGTTATACAAAGACAGTATGTCAGTATCTACCAGCGGCAAAGTTGCCATTTCGTCTATTTCTAAGAGTGCACTTAGGTCACATGAAAACGCTGTGTTCAAACAACATGCTCAATGGCTTCTTTGGCTCCACTGTCTGCTTCTTTTGTCAAACAAGTAATCAAGCCATTGATCAATTCCTCTTCTTTCGTCCTGCTTGATATTTTGCACATGTCATATTTCTGAGCAAAACAATGCTTTGTATTGACTGCATGTCGAATATGCATTTTAAGCAAACAGCCATACAAAAAAACTCTACGCTTGCAGGCAACGTGTAGCACAGTAACAGTGAAAATAAGGTGAGAGGCCTAATTACCCGCTGTAACTTCTTCTGGGTCAACTTACAGAAATGCACTCGCAACGAATCGAATGCGCCTGAAATCCCATCTTTGTGATGTAGAAAAAAAAATGGCAGCATATACACGGAGTGAATGATGGAGAGTGGGGCGAAGAATTCGTCCGTCCATTCGTTCTTGCTTCCGTCCGTCCATGCGTCCGTCAGTGTGACCGTCCATGCGTCCATCAGCCCGTCCGTGCGTGCGTCTGTTCGTGCGTCCGTCCCTGCGTTCGTTCATGCAGCCGCCCTTGCGTCCGTTCATGCGTCCATTCATGCATCTGGCTGTGTCCATTCGTCCATATATTCAACACTCCAAGTACCACCATCTCGCACCTTTTCATCATATATTCCCCATATAGAAGCACCGCCATCCAGCGGACATTCCAAGGACTAAACGAGAGGTGGCACACGCACACTTTCTTACGGCTTGCGCTTCGGGTCCACTTCCCACCTTTAACCACCTCGAGTTCATGGTGTATACTAGTTCACTGTATTCATGGCACTGCGGCCGAACGCTCGCTAAACCTTTCGAAAACCAAGGAGGTTACGCCCAGCGAGTATGACGTAGCAAACTTTTTCAGTCAGATAGTGCTCAATGTACATGCCAATGGCTGCTAATGGGAAATGAGAGGCGGAGAATTCCGCTTTTACTTTCTTACGGCTTGCGCTTCGTACCTACTTCCCACCTTTAACCACCTTGAGTTCGTGGCATATACTATACTTCACTGTATTCATGGCACTGCGGCTCAACGCTCGCTAAACCTTTCTAAAGCTAAGGAGGTTACACCCAGTGAGTATAACGTAGCAACCCTTTCTTGTCAGATAGTGCTCAATGTACATGCCAATGGCTGCTAATGGTGATCGCAGCCTGCGCGTTAACTAAAAGCCGAATCCTCATGTCTCTCATTCCCCATTAGCAGCCATTGACATGTACATTGAGCACTATTTTTTATTGTTCAACAACGCACAGAAGAAGTCTCTTACCGGCACCACCTTGGAGGTCAAAATGTTATACTTGTTACATTCTACGGGGGACGAACGGGTGCCGCTATAAGGAGCTTCGCCCCTAAAACATCCCCCCCCCCCCCCCTGCCACAATTTATCATTCTGTGGTGAAGCGAGGCGCCAACTGCGTTTCTGTAAGGCGTTATATACACTTCGTGGATGCCATGGCCAATGACGGTAACGAAGGGGAGCGTTTTGTAAACGACGCGAAGCTTTGAATCACATTTTTGTGACTCAGTTCGCCCTATGTGACCCTTGGTTGTTATCTCGCTTTTCTACCACGCTATTTCACATATGTCAATGCAACTCCTTGCCTGACATGAAGCCTTTATAGGGCCTTTTTTTTTTTCAAATGGGTTTTAAGCACTGGCATCTCAATTTTTTTTCTCCACATTTTGCACGATTGCGGTTACGCACACCGGCGGCGGACAATTACGGCACCAAAATTGATTATCGCAGTTCTCTAATGAGAGATTTTCCTGTAAGAAGAAGAAGAAGAAGAAGAAGAAGAAAGAGGAGGAGGAGGAGGAGGAGGAGGAGGAGGAGGAGGAGGAGGAGGAGGCAGGGATGTGAAGCAGTCTAGAAGGACTGGTTTGCTACCTTATACACTGGGGACAGGGATGAGGTAGTTTGAAAGATGAAGAAAAGGAGAGAGAGGAGAGCACGCCGACTCAAAGTCGACCGTCACAGTCATCATAACGCTATTAGTCTATAAACACCGGTTCAAGTAGATTGCCTTCAAGAAGCTTAGGACTGCGTTCGTCACCTTCACTCGCTATCACCTGTCTGGGCGACATTTCAGGTAAATAGGTTAACAAGCCAGATAACTATGTCAATTTGTGCATGTGTAAATCGCGATAAACTGGGGTGAGCATATAGTACGTAGACATTCAAGTGTAACGAGGTGACCTGGAACAAGCATTCGAAATTGAGTGAAGAAGAATGATAATCGTTCGGAAAGAATGCGAACTATTAGCAACCAATTTGCAGCCTCTCCTCTAGAACTTCGAAAGTGCCACGTATAATTCAGATAGGTATTATAAACGCAGAAACAATATGTTCAATAGGCTTCAAATAAATACAAAAACGAAGCTATGCGAATGGCATAAGGACCTCAAGTAGACTTCCTCATAATTTTCTCCTGGATAGACCACTTGCAGTAGCAAAAAAAAAAATATGGCATCGTAACGACGCAGCAAACAGCCTCTTGGAGTTTCAGCTCTTGTTTCCGTTTAGCGAGATTGCTTATATGCCTAATAGTGGGCCAGTAAATGTTTAACGACAATAACATATAAATCATCAACTGAATCGTAAAGTAGTTACTTACTAGTAAAAAACAATACTTCCCTGACATAGAAAAAAAATGGTTGTGTGCACGCTATATATTATATAAGATTATTCTTTCTGCAAAACACGTGCACTTGCCCTGTTCCAGTGCCTCGTTCTGCTGCTAACTTAGCGCTCTAGCTTCAACCGCACACTTTGAAAGTTCTGGAAACATGTCGTATTCCTACACACCACACTGGAAGGCGCACAGGCAAGACAAAAAAACAAGTGGCTTGAAAGTGCTGCCGTTAGAACACGAAAGACGCTGCGGTCAAACTTCCAACGGAACTCGAAGCACTGGCGGCTGGTTCTGTTCCGACTCTCGCGATGTAAAACAGCTGTCAGTGAGAGCTGCCACGCGTCTATTCAAGATTCAGACGATTGTCGAGGCCAACGCAGGAAAATCTTCAAACGGTGACTTCCTCAGGAATAAGGTTAAATTCGGCGACGAGATGTTTTTTTTTTTTTTTTTTCACGCGTCAAGTGTATATCTCCGTCACACTTTCTACATTTCACATTCGTCTGCGTACGATGCAGTCTACTATGTTCTTTACAGAACGGCTCTTTAGTGCTTGCTAGGTACAAGAAAAAAAAAGCAGCCTCTGCACCGACAAAAGGCCGCCGCACAGTTTACGCCTGTAGCAGTGTAGCTTCATGTTGGAAATGTCCTTATGTGTCTCAAAGCAAAGCAAACTGACTATGTTCTTAGGGTGGGGATATTGATATGAAAAGCATGGGCAAAATCAGCAGGCTCCCAACCTTTTCTAACGTAGTGGATAAAGAAACTACGGCAAGGTGAGTGCGAGCTTAACACAAGCCAAATTGTGGGGGCTTTGATATGTAATGCACCAAACTAAAGAGTGAATACAAAACTAGACGAAAATTCAAATAAAACAGAAACACCATCAGCCTTAACTCCGTTTATTGTGAACAAGCTGTCAGGACAGTGTATGATAGCTGCGCCATTTTTATACCAAGGACATACTCGTTCGTACAATTTTTATTGGGTTGTACGCTTTGCATTCTGAAAGAAACATTTCTGTGAAAAATGAAGATTGAGGGATACTAAACTGATTGGTGCCGCATTTGACTCTGTCACACTGCATCATGCACTCAAACATGCCGCTGTACACTAATCTCAAACACTTCAGAGTTATTCGTCGTGTACGGTTGACAGTCTTCATTTACCCTGTCTTCGACTAGAACCTGCTGCGAAGATTGCCAGTCATAATATTCAGCTACGTTGAAAGTTACTTTACTTTTACGCAAATAAGTCGCAGGCAAGCCGAAACGGCGAAATAAATTATGCTCTAGTAGTGCCTGGCAATGAAACGCTCATGTCCTGAAGCGGGGGTGTAATCCAGTTTTAATTATTTACTCGTGCAAATCACGTTGTTAAAACTGAAAAACTAATGCTGTCATAGTCACTAACCGTTTTCATCAGCAACGGAAGGTCAATGCCGGCGTCGTATATTACTTCAACCACCATATCCCTGTTGACGAGAACGGTACTTTGTACTTTGTCGAGGTCTATGACGTTCGTGAAAGCAATCACTGAGGCCTCGCGTAAAACAGTGATCGCTAAAAAAGCCTTGCAGAAACTTACTCGTAAGTGTCGTTTGGCATCTGCGGTAAGAACATTGTACGAGTAGGAGAGTTCTATTGAATACTGGTACTGGAGCTGCATAAACTATTAAAGAACTACATTAAACAGGCCTTTCAGAACCTGTACCTATTGGAATTGAACTTCTTGCGAACTTCTCTGCGCGGGACAGTTCGATGGATGAAGATCAACGAGGAAGACGACGACGAGCGCGTTCGTATGGACGCACGTACTGCGTTACACACGTGAGTCCATCATGCTTCGGATTTAAAATTACAGAAAATAGGCATTTGTGTGCTACCAGCGGCTTTCCCTGTACTTTGAAAAAAAGGCATCGCCAGATGTTTACCAAGATTATTTCGGACAGTATTTACAGAATATCAAACTAATAACTTCCAGTGGAAACAGCTTTCCTGCGAATAGTCCGTAGCCGTATGAAATATAGGATACGTGGCCACTGGTAATCACCGCGGAACTATGCTATCTGTCCAAACGAGCAAGTGAAAGGAAAACCAACGCACCAAACAGCGCGTCTATCATTCACTTCGACAACGCTTCGATGAGGACACTGCACTTGTCCAAAAATTGTTAAAAGGGGCTCTGAAAGGTCGCTCTTCCAACTTTTGCTGTAACTGTGCTGCACAATGCGTGCAGGCCTGGCGTTTCTTTTTTATTGTGTCTTGCTTTGTATTTCTAAAAGAAGATCTCCACTAACCGTTTTTGCTGTCTCATAGCCATAGACAAGTGCATAAGCAAGGTATAAGTACACAATAGAAAGAGAGATTGTTCCAGCATTGCTTTCGAGTGGTTCACGGTGGATCACGCAAATTTGTAGATTTTTTTTTATTTCACGAGGCTTTCGTTGTATATTCGGCGCATCCACTGGTTCTTAAAAGGTGATATCACAGTCAGGAAATATAGTTGAGACAATACGTTATGCATATTTTTGACAGCTGTGCCCGCCACCCACCAAGGAGCCCGAAATAAGGACTCCAGTCCTTTACTCTAACAAGGCATGTCAATGCTAGCTGTGTACAGCCACTCTAATCAAATATAATGTAACCAAGAGGGAGTATAAATGCAAGCTTAACTCATTGCTGCCAGGGAAATTAGATATAATTATAACAGAGAATAAGAAAAATGATAAGGGAAAGAAAAGGACGAAAATGTGAACGTAGAGACAAACAGGAGAAGGTGAGTGCAGATTTGTTTAAGTGGGTTAAACTAAGGAACCATCCAAGTTAGGCCGAGCAAAAGGGTTTTCTTGCCTCTCCCCGGCTTTAAATATTCAATCATTCGGCGTCGACTCGACGCGCAGATCCGCTTTACCCCGGACACGGCTCATGCACGCTCGACTAGGTGTGGGAGCGTGCCCTCATCCGTTCAGTACGCCCTGGTCAATCCGTGTGATTGGTGTCACTACTCCCAAAACGCCTGGAGAAGCAGACACACCTGCTGGGATAGATGAAGTGTTACGCTTTTGTTTGAACCTCTTAACAAACACAAGACGCAGTACGCTTTCATGTAGATTTTTCTTTTAGAGACGGCCTAGAGATATAGATAACGGTGGAAAGAAAGTGGCATCCTGAAAAAAGCGACGGTTCCACCAAGAATGACTGTCGTCGTCAACCATATTCCCTCATAAGGTACGCTTCGAAGTATTAGATGGCATCAGCAGATGCAGCTCAACGACAGCCCGCGTAAGATACGGCGACGATCACACCCATCACTAGAAGACTGGCAGTGGCGGTCTGTTTGAGTGTCGCCCAGTTAGACGGGTGCAGACCCGCGTGGTGGGCAAGAGAGTTATTTAGGGAGCACGGCGGGTAATTAGGGACCGGTTGTCGTCAAGGCACCAGATGCCGGCTAAGTAAGGAAGTTACTAGAACGACCATAGCAGCCGGCAAGTCATGCCCTTAGATACGAAAGAAATGTCACTCTTGGAAGTTCGGCACTGCCGCATAACCCATAATATATATATATATATATATATATATATATATATATATATATATATATATATATATATATATATATATATATATATCGCGCGGCACTGCGAGTGTGTGTTCGATTGGCTGTGCTGTATTCATACCGCTTGGGGTTTCGGCAGGCGACAGTGTTTGATGGCGCAATTAGTAAAGGAGGGACCATTAGAGCTGCAGATTGCTGGACAACATATGTGTCGTCAGAGGGCGCCGATGTTTTCGCAATCACGAACCACGGCCCGTTCACAAAATTGCGGCAGACTCGCGCCCATGCTGCACAATGCACACTTTTCCGACGTGCATGTGATATGTCACACAGCTTGCTGTCGGCATCGGACTATAGGAAGCGTGCCTCGCTTTCAAAGTTAGCTCTCGCACTCGATGATATAGCTGTCGCCACGCAATCGTCGGCCCGGAGAGCCGTATAGTCGCATGTAAGTTTGAACCATACACGTTCAGCTCTCGTGGTCAGGTGTCGTCGAATATACTTACTGTGTTAATACTGGAATCAACCTTCAGCTCACGAAAGCTAGACGATGAGTCGATCTTCAGCTGTTGCCATGTCGACGGCTTTATTAACAAGGATTAGAGGAAGAAATAGTGGACATATCCCACCCCAGTACTCTAAGGTGGAGTGACATAGAAATTCGCTATGGGTCTTAGGGAGAAACACTTTGAGTGAACCAAAACAAACTTCTTTTTCGACCAAAAGCAACTATGTACTTGCAAGATGATTGTTTACCAGAATATTGGTGATCACGGGAAAAGCCGGCATATATCGGCGTAGCTAGAGAGAATGTGCGGGGTGATCAAGTATTCACTGCACGAAACATTTAATTGCGTACGTATGCACTTATAAGCAGACATAACCAACGCACATCAGGGTGATGACATACATATGATGAGGTGCCCAATATTTTTCTCATATGAATTCCCGTTCGCACTTTGCTCTCTAGTGTGGATGAGTCATTGCGGTCTGAATCAGCTTCATTCTTAGACTTAATGCTAATGCACTTGTCAATATTTACTCGTAAATATGCTATCACCCTTTTTTTCGAGAACACATTGCAGATTTCTGACTAATGTAGGATATGTCGCATTTCGTTGGATTACGGGGTCATGTCCAGATATGAATGCATGTCTGAGAACTCATCTCTAACGAAGGAGAGATGCAGCAAATCTAACTCATTACAAGGCGTTCATATGTTCACTAGGTTCCGGACGCAGCACTCACGCACACCAGCCCCAAAGATGACTTCGGTGCTTACTGATTGCTTAATTCAATATGGTTCTCGCTGTACACAGATATACCCATCGCAAGCGTAGCTAACTACGCACATATCTGGTTCCATCAAGTTCGCACGCCACCACACAAAAGGCGCAAGATAATCAACTGAGCTATATTTCCCATCTTCTTCGTAATGTTCTCTCGGGCTAATTGATAAACCAGTATGATGAAAGAAAAAGGCACACAAGAAGACAAAGTTTTTGTAAGATATAGTATGCTGGTGGGTCACCTTGTTTCGATGGTGAACGAGAGATGGAGCGACTAGCAGCGCAGCTCGCTGATGCATGCTTATGGAAGTCGATTATTATCAATCCTCGCTGTCTTTTTTTTATACGAGGGTGGGAGGGGCCCTCTGGGATAACTTTGGGTATGTCCGTAATGACCTTCATTCGGTAACGCTGGCTGTGCCATAAAGCTGAAAGTAATGCAAAAACAAGAGCCACTGATTCCACCGGCAATAGTGATAATGCAGCTAGTTAACCTGACTATGTAGCCACCTATCTTAATTGGCTGCACTGTGCTTTTTTTAACGCCTCCGAAATAAGCACTACGCTCCGTTCTGGGCAGATGAAATAATAACAAAATTTTGTCACTAAAGTGCTTGCAATAAGTATACTGTTTTTTTAGGGGCGAAACTTCTTATAGCGGCACCCGTTCGTCCCCCGTAATATGTAACAAGTATAACATTTTGACCTCCAAGGTGGTGCCGGTGAGAGACTTCTTCTGTGCGTTGTTGAACAATAAAAAATAATGCTCAATGTACATGTAAATAGCTGCTAATGGGGAATGAGAGGCAGTAGCATTCGGCTTATAGTTAACGCGCAGGCTGCGATCACCATTAGCAGCCATTGGCATGTACATTGAGCACTATCTGACAAGAAAGGGTTGCTACGTTATACTCGCTGGGTGTAACCTCCTTAGCTTTAGAAAGGTTTAGTGAGAGTTGAGCCGCAGTGCCATGAATGCAATGAACTTGTATATACCATGAATGAACTCGAGGTGGTTAAAAATGGGAAGTAGATACGAAGTGCAAGCCGTAAGAAAGTAAAAGCCGAATTATCCGCCTCTCATTTCCCATTAGCAGCCATTGGCATGTACATTGAGCACTATCTGACTGAAAAAGTTTGCTACATCATACTCGCTGGGCGTAACCTCCTTGGTTTTCGGAAGGTTTAGCGAGCGTTCGGCCGCAGTGCCATGAATACAGTGAACTAGTATATACCATGAACTCGAGG
Source organism: Rhipicephalus microplus (assembly GCF_043290135.1). Lineage (NCBI taxonomy): Eukaryota > Metazoa > Arthropoda > Arachnida > Ixodida > Ixodidae > Rhipicephalus > Rhipicephalus microplus. The sequence goes on along the minus strand of NW_027464661.1, from coordinate 629,681 downwards.
TGGTTAAAGGTGGGAAGTGGACCCGAAGCGCAAGCCGTAAGAAAGTGTGCGTGTGCCACCTCTCGTATAGTCCTTGGAATGTCCGCTGGATGGCGGTGCTTCTATATGGGGAATATATGATGAAAAGATGCGAGATGGTGGTACTTGGAGTGTTGAATAGATGGACGAACGGACACACAGACAGATGCATGGATGGGCGCATGAAGGGACGCAGGGGCGGCTGCATGGACGAACGCAGGGACGGACGCACGAACAGACGCACGCACGGACGAGCTGATGGACGCATGGACGGTCACACTGACGGACGCATGGACGGAAGCAAGAACGAATGGACGGACGAATTCTTCGCCCCACTCTCCATCATTCACTCTTTGGATATGCTGCTATTTTTTTTCTATAGATAACTGTGACAGTGCAAGTGGCCTTATGTGTTCGCGATGTATTGAGGCTAAGACATTCATTATGGACAGGATATTGTCGCAGATTGATCCAATTGCTCAGACCTTTCTTATGTGTACCAAAATATGTGTTGTTTTATAGCAAACTATCGACAGTGGCGAACTATGCCATACATAGCTTGCAACGCCTCAATGTATACGTGTCCACCAGCGTGTATGCGTGTTTCACAGCTGCGTCTCGAGCACACAATTTCGGATGTTCTTGAGAGGCGCCCAGTCAGCGAGCGGTCAAGAGTGAGGCGCGAGCGAACGAGAGAGTGGGGCGCGTAGAGGAGAGAGAGTGAACGGGGAGAGACGGAGCGGGTAAGCACTGCACCTACCCTCTCCTACACTCTTTCGCATCACACGCTCCGGTTTCTAGGGGCGAGGATAAGCACGCGCGCCCGCAGCTGTTGCTATGAGAGAGGGAGTGACAGCGGAAAGATAACACCTGCCGGCTACTTCCGGCGCGCGGACGCTGCCATGGACAACGCCGGATGCCTGACATAAGCCGCCTAAGAGATGCATTCGCACTTAAAATACGATGGTGATCCAGCAGGTCTAATGTGAAACAGGCTGGAAGGAGGCCGTATTGGCGGCTTCCTTCACAAGTTGTTCACAAAACACAATAGAGAATCTCTCCGACTTCGTTTTAAGCAGTTCTAGAACATTTCTTAACCTCTTTAACCTGGTCTCAGTTTTGTAGAGCTTGTTCAAAACTTACATTATTTGTGCAGAAGCGCTTCTAAAATATAAGACAACTAGATGTGCTTAATGTAGCCGTGAAACTGAGCCCCGTTTTAAACTAACAACTCCACTCATTGTTAAAATAATAGCAATAAGAAGAAGAGAAACATCTGGAGGCGCTTCCAGTTCGTTCCTCAAGTCTCTAGTGCTAGCTTTCACTGTTGCCGTTCCTGTGCTTTGATGTATTTGCTTGAATTCGCACTGTGCTTCGCGCACTGCAGCAAAGGATCTCAGAGGCCACGTAGAAGGAAGCGCGTGGTTGAAATCTGCTCCACCAGGTGCCACTTTGATGCCAGCTTCTCAGAATCTTTCGATGAATTCAATCGGCGAATCTTAAACAGTGGTCTAGAAAGTACATTGACCCTCATGCTATGTACAGTTAAGCTCCGAAATCCTATCGAGTAAAAGTCTATTGCAACAAATAATTTTTACCTTTAGAAGATTTTCTTTAGGGTTGTTTTAAAATCAAAAGGAAATACTCTGCCGAGCATGTTTGGAGGAGGCGCAAATCTCACTGGGCATCCATGCCATTAAGAAGCCGAACAGCTCACATATAATAAACCCAAGTACAGCTTTTGGGCACCGCGAGCACGGGGAGGGAGTGCTTGGTTACGTCAGGTGGTTACGTTGCAGTAACAGCGGCGGTAAACCTAAATTAAGGTCAGGCATGGAGCTACCACAGCTGCTCCTTCCACCTGGTCCAGAGCCAAGATTGACGCCCCAATCTTGGTCTATGGTGAAAATACGTGTATCGAACAGCTTTCGTGCCTTTTTAACCTCTCTGTTACGTTGTGTTAGGATATGTTCACAAGATTACGTTTTTTGGCGTTCCGGCATGAGAACGGTGTAGCAGCGCATAAGATAGGAACTTTCAAGAAGCGATGATTGCGATTTCGCTTGTTCAATGGAGGTCACATTTCAGACTTAAAAATGAGATCGACGTACGCTATGAAACGCAGAGTGTTAGCTGATCCGGCTATAAGTGCATTTGCTTCAAGGTGTAACAAAACCTTCTCTGCTATTTTCGTTTTGTTTTTTGTTTTGCTTCACGCAGGACCTGCGATCATTACGAGTGGCTGTCAATAACGCAACTAATGGTCTTCGAGCGTCATTATATTACTTTATTACAATCGGCAGCATATAAATGTAATAAAGTAATGCTGTCTCTTTCTGCCAGGCATCTCTAGGACAGACAGACAGACAGACAGACAGACAGACAGACAGACAGACAGAAAGACAGACAGACAGACAGACAGACAGACAGACACATGGGTGGACGTATGGATGCATGGAAGGAAGCACGGACGGACACGTGGACGGACGCACCGACTGACGGAAGTAACAACGAACTGACGGACGAAAGCACGGAAGCAAGGACGGAGGGACGGATGGACGCATGGTCGGGCAGAAGCAAGAACGAACGGACGGGCGGAAGTATGGAGGGATGGATGACAGAGTGTCGCACGGATGAATGGAGAGGAGCATGGACGGACGGATGGTCGCTTCGCCCCACTCGTCATCATTCACTCCATGTACAGGCTGTGATCTTATATGGCATTCTGTCTTGTACCAGCCTCCACGGGTCTGTGGGGAAAATGGGTGGTGAAGCAGGGTGGGGAAAAGGTGTTGCCGAGGCATCGGCTTTTTTTTTTGATGAACTTCAGCAATGAACGCCCCCCTTCTGGTGGCAGCTACACAATGAGAAGAGTGACTTCTCACCATTTGTTTCAAAATTGCTGTCTCCCTTTTAATTTTTCGGCAGTGTTTTCACGGAGCTTCACAGGATCAATTACAGTAAGAGTACTTGATGACAATACCTTTCCTGTTGCAGAACGGGTCCTACTGTTACGAAAACATACAGCCTCGTTCTTGCTTCTCAAGTGATCTCGCTTCATGCAGTTCAGACATTGCAGCGACCAGCGTAGTGGCATTTTGTGCAGGGGACTCTAAGAGAGTACGTTAATATTGTGATGACATGTGGCGTGTCTTCGTCTGGCTTTATTAAATACTCTTTGCCAGAGTAACTGAAAAATGATACCGCACAGTCACAGAGATGTTACCACACGGAATGCAGAACTAAAGGTAATTAGTTCTTTATCAAACATCTCCAATAAGAAAATAGCGTACCATGCGCTTAGCGAAACTATAATGAAGTACACACTGCCAACTAAACTATAGTGTATTGTTATTGTCACCGAACACCGCCTCTCTCAGTATTGTTTTTGCGCCGCTGTAGCGACAGGGAGTCCCATAATCAAAGTTCCACGTTAGTGAATCTGAATTGATTTATCATACGAATAGATCAGATGAAGTCATCCATGCAGTGCCTCATAAATTATAGCTCATAGAATCGGAGCCCATCGAGAAAAAAAATAATGCTAGAAGAAGTGTTAGGATAAAAAGGTGGTCTGACCTCTTCGCTATAACTAACTACACTCACTTCGTCCGCTGTCATGGCCATTCGGCTTAGGTTTCGATTAATAAGAAGCGATTATAGCCATCCCGATTCAAGAGCAGTAGCATGGAAAACCCGAGGAAGCCAATCAAGCATGAATGTCCACACGTCTCTGAGCACTTGCTCCTAACACGATGCCCTTCTTAATCTGTTGTAGGCAATTGCTATTACTTTCTTTTAGCTCATTCCCATTCATTGTTTTTCAATGTTGTACTTTTTTGATGAACGAGACATCTTAGGGCTGAGACTTGCCCGTCTGGTGTGGATCATGGAACGGTACAGCACCATGTAAATGGTTAAGACCAGGTTAACTAACAAAACAAAAGAAGCCTCCTATCCAGAACAAAAATTTAAAAGCCGCAATACCCTATTAGCACCATCACTTAAGCTCAAATCAATCAAAGCATATGGCAAAATCTCTTTAGCATTAAACTAATCTCAATTAGAATTATGTTAGAACAGTATAAAATACTCAAAAGCCCAAACCCTTTATTCTAGTCGGCGACTTCAACGTAGACATTATGGACCTTAGGACTTAGCTTTGTCGTCGACTCTTTATGTTATTTCATGCCATTTTGTTACTTTGTCACTCAATTAATATTATAGGGGGCAACGTCCGAGTAACCTCTGGTTCTCATGCATACGATACCAGGGCTTCGCCCACGCATCATGATTCACTTCGTGCAGATGCGTGTTTTTTTTTCGTTTTTTTTTCTTTATATCATTGTTTCTCAGTGTTTTTCTGCCTCCGGTTGAAGGGAAACGACTCTGATTTCATTCGTCCGTAAGCCCGCGAGGCGGCTGAGGAGCTTGGCATCTCAGTCCCCACGTGGGAGCTGCCCGCAACACAGTGATCTGTGTTTTGGAGGACCAAATAAAAGTTTATCCAATCCAATCATTGGTCCGTGACGGGGCGCGTGTTTGCCATAGTGCCGAATGACACACATCCCGGTAACGGCGCCAGAACGTGAAGTCTATATGCGTTCATATCTACGCAAGTGAATAAGGGCAAAGTGAAATGATGTCATCTGGATAAAAAAAAAAAACGTTTGCCATATCAGATGTTGATGATCGCCGACAAGCCAATGATTTAGAGGGCAACAACTATTGGAAAAGAACGCATACAAATACGTCTTTGACTAGCGCACCACTGAGGACCTCATTTCTATGCTTGGAATGGTCAAATATCTTGCCGTTCGACAGCGTGCCGCTATCAACGTTTCATCCTGGGGCATGTGGAGTACATTGTACTCTAAATCGTCCACCACGTTTTCTTAACACATGTTTTCCCATAGTAGAGTACATAGTACCATAGAGAAATAAAGAAAGGTGAAGAGTGGACACTCCCGTAGACCCCAGCGGCCCAATCGACCCTAGCACACCTAGTGGTTGGTGAGAGCAAGTGGCGTGCGCTTCCTGTTTCGGTTTCACTGGCGCAAATTTTGAATTACTTTGCATAACCGACGTTTGGTTATGACGAAAGTTCATGATTTCAGACCACTATTCATAGCCCAAATGGATAGTTTTTGTAGGTCGTTTTGATTTAGCAATTCCCTGTTTTGTTTTGTTCAGTGGTTCGTGCGAATCGGTCGTGACGTAATTTTTATTTCGATTAAGTTATAATAAAAAGAGATGCAGGTAATGATAATTCACTACGGTTTTATTCATCGCGCTTGTGTTTTTCTTTTGGAACGAGTGATCAATGTATATATCAGTCAAAGAGACAGAGTATCCGTAATGTTTTATTCAAAGGCAAGGTAGAGTCTGAGAATATAAAAAGCACAATATGACAAAGGTAGACAACAAATGCATCTCGCCTTACAAATAAATTGTAACAAATACAGAGAGAACACAGACAACGCACACATCGCTAGAGTTGGCAGAAGCCGAGAAGCTGGTGAAGTATGACACACCGGGCCAGTGGGTAAGTAAGGATCTATGGCAAAAACACAGCGCACAATGCTGATGAAGAAGGAAGAAGTGACATATACACAGCAATGAAGTCGCGAATCACGCCTGGGGTCAACCGAAATAATGCATAGAAAAAAAGAGTGCACAGAAACCACACGACACAATATAGCAGAAAGGCAAAGCTGCAGTGTGCTTGCTGGCTGTGCTTAAGAACAGCTAGCCCAAAATGAAAAAAAAAACAGACTTGATGCCTGCTTGTCCTCAGAAAGGTAGGGCTTTGCAGCTTGCTCACTACGTGAAAGACAAACTTTATGCTACAACACTGGCAGGTCTTGTGGCTCTTCTTATCATCAAAAACTTAAGATCCCAAGTGATTTGCGTCTGGGTGTTGTTGTGATGCTTGCGAGCTAAAATAGATTGTAGTCATCACTTATCCAGAATTGTGGACCTTAATTGGTGTTACGAGAGCGGTATTACAGGGCTAATAAATAGCAGAAGGAAACCACTTTAGCTCATTATTTTTCACAAAGGCTCTACATCGTACGTTATCACTCACAAGCTATATAAAAATAAAATGGCAGCGTCCGCAGCCCCATCAAACGCTACAAGTTTGGGTATTCTTTTGAAAATTTTGATGGGTGAGATGAGGAGGTTGATGAGAAGCTAAAATACGAAAAGCGTGATAACGTGAACCGTGCCCACTTCATACTGTGCTCCTTACCCGCTCGAAGACATTTCCACAAGAGGTTTTGTTATCGATATATTATTTGAGCTGGAGAGATAAAGCATACACAGTGACCAAGCGACCCACAGTAAAGTGTACAGTTCGCCCGCATTTGCTACGAAAATAGACAGGATACCCAACATTCTTTTTGAGGTTATGCAAATCACTTCGAGCGAATACACAGCGTCCCTACTCCTCATAGCGGGTAACCAAAACAATGTATGCAACGAATGAGTGGTTAGTTTGGTGAGGCTGTCTCCGCAGTCTTTTGATAGTTTTCCGCTGTGCTGCTACTTTGGCTTGCAGATGTTTAATGGTTTGCTTGTACTTCATTGATGGAGACATTGTCGCTGGCACACAGGAACGCACTGCAATAAACAAAAAAATGGATGTAAAAGCAAAGAACAACTAATCCCATACGAGCACTTTCCTCGCTCTTTCAGACCCAAGGTGCACAACTTTCTGTGGTGCAAAGTTTTCGATTCCACTACCTAAAAACAAACCATTCACAATGTTGACAATGCACAAAAAAAAAATGAAAATCACTGAGAGCCCACCCTTACATTTTGTAAGTGCACACATAGTGTCCTTTTGAGGATAGTTTCCTCAGAATGTCCTAAACATAAAATAGCACATTAAAAACAGCTGCAATAAAAGCATAGTTACCATTTTCTCTAGGGCACTCAGACGTGGAGCTGTTGACGGAGACATCTTCTGGAGGGTCTTGTGAAGCTTGTTCAGTGCCTCGGACAGTGCTGCCGGAACAATCTTGCGAGCGGCCTGCGCAAGTCTCAATATCAATCCACTCTGGTGTTGAAGTGAACATACAACTTACCGGTCACACAAGTTCCTTTTGTGACAGCTGAACGACTGGTTAAGGTTTTCTCCGGCAAGACGAAGTCAGCAGAAATTCTTTCACCAGCTACAAGGGAGCTGCCACCTGCAGAGGTTTGGTCAACAGTCAATTTGGGTAAAAAAAAAAAAATCGCGACACTGAACGCACCCTGTTTATCGGGGCACCTCAATGTGTGGGAGCCGCTTTTTAAAGCCTCTACCGCAGGTCCTGAAGAAATGAAATTACGACAATGTGTCAGTAAGAGGCTTAAAATAACACAAAATGAAGCTCATCCGCACCTTGCAGTGCAGCTTCTGCAGTCATGTCACAGTCACTATTTGAAGCGACGCTCAGAGAACGTGCATATATGTGCAGTTGGTACAAGTTACAAAGCTTGTAGCATGGGGAAACTTAAACAGCTCTTTCAAACGCATAAATTGGTAGAACGTGGAAGAAAAGAGAAGGCACCAACAAGGAAACAAGTAATTTGTGATTTTTGGAATTATCAACAGTGCCAGCTTTCACTGATGAAAGGTACAGATGCTCGCGTCCGTGGCAGACGCAGCACGCGTCGCCTCGGCTTGACGCCGTGCCGCCTTTGCTATACTGCATACGTTGCACAATGTTCCCGTCTAGCCGCCGCATAGAGCCGCAAACTTTCTTTTTAGCGAACCTCCCCGTCCCCACAAGCTACAGAAAAAGGTTACAACTGCGTGAATGAGACGCCACGTAAGAAACAAACTTGCACACACGAAGCGCAACGTGTGTGTGTGTGCATCTTTCTATGTTTGTTGCATGGTGTCTTATTCGCACAGGTGTAACCACTTTCTGAAAAAAATGACCGAACAAGACCAACAACATGTCATTCAACAAGCTTCGCTTGAAAACGTGCCTCACCTGTTATCTCACGCTTGAAAACGCCGACGCAGCCGACGTTGACGAAAGCGACGAAAGCTTCTCGCTGTCAGTCATGCATGGGCTTGTCGCTGGGTGGATGGTGTTTATGACAGTACGGCTGAAGAAAAATAATCGCGTAAGGTGTGTTAAATAAATTGTTTTTATGTATAAAGAACATGCCTAGTTTGGGGCGTATAGTTATTTTTTGAAAACAATTCTGTTGCATTGATTATAACATTTTTGTTTTTGCGCTTGCGCCCTCTGACGTTTGATGAGAGCACTAGTTGATTACGTAATCGTGACGCACTTCCTGAGGCCAGGTTTCGCGGAGTGTCCTCTCTTGTCTTCTTCTTTCTCTATGATAGTACTCTAAATCGTTGACCACTGTTATAAACACATGTTCTCACCATAGTAGAGTACATAGCACTCTAAATCGTTGAACACTTTTTCTAAACACATACACCTTCTTTCTTAGCACATTTCATGTTCCCGTTCCCCTGAAATTACCTTTTGTCGACAAGGCCTTAGAAATAGGAGGCTCACGGCATGGTGTTTTCCTCTCCCATAGTAAAAGACTAAGTACTGTAAATCGTTAACAACTATTTCTAAACACATAATGCTGTTGCCTCGGGACAGTGCACTGCTCATATATGCTCTTCCATAATTGAGTACGAAGTGCTAAAGATCGCTATTCACTTTTTCTAAACACACGGGTTTCGGTTTTTAAATGCGAAGCATTTCTCTGCGAGCTTTGGCGACATTGAGCGTATCTATCTATCTATCTATCTATCTATCTATCTATCTATCTATCTATCTATCTATCTATCTATCTATCTATCTATCTATCTATCTATCTATCTATCTATCTATCTATCTATCTATCTATCTATCTATCTATCTATCTAGCCGCCTACGACATTTAGCTATCCTGGCCGTTTCGCTGATGGTATCAATACCAAATTCGGTATGGCATAATATGACTGTAGGACGAGCATAATTGACTATTCAAAACATGACTATCATGATATCTATGTCATTAATTTCATTATTTATGTTTCAAGTTCTTGCTGCTTTTGCGGTGGTTTCGTGCACATGACATGTTGCGAGATTGGCATGGTATGACATGACTTCATGGCGAACACAAGTGATAGACCCTAACGTGGAAATCATGGCATGCATGACATGTAAGTCATGATTCATGACTGCCTGCCACACTCATGAGGCGCTTGTGGCCGTTTCGCTAGCTTCACATGTACCAAATTCGGTATTAAGTGACGCGAACGAATGACATATCTAACTGACACGTCTAAACATGATATTCATCACATGCGTTTCATGTAACAAGACTACATGCTACACTCATGATGCGCTCGCGGCCGTTTCGCTAGCTTCACATATGTCAAATTTGGTATTACGCCACGTGAATGGATGGTGAAGGTATGTGACTGATGCAAACATGATAATCATGAGATGCGTGTCATGTAAGAACATGACTACACGTGCCACACTCAAGGCGTCAAAACACTTCGACGTGAACGTTCGTTTCGTCGCGTCACGCTGGCGATGCCACGCCAGGCGCCGATCTGCCTGGCGTGGCGCTGGCGCAGGCGCACGCCGCGGTGCGTTGCTATGACGCATGCGCGTTTGAGCGCGCCCGGCGTCCTTCCGTCACGAAGATAAGCAGACGCGGTGCTGTCTAGGTAACGTCGTCGGCGCGAAATGCAGCATGTCACATTTCGAGACAGTTGTCGCCGAGCCTTGCCGACAGACGCGGGTCACGCCTAGTGTCAGACAAAAAAGTGCTCGCGTTTCACATCTGAGGAAATATCTATGGGTAGTGCAGATACACCCCAAAAATCAGTGATATCACCTATGTTATTTAACTTAGTCCTAACTGGCCTCCTGAGTAGATTAGAAAAATGGAAGGTTTGCACCATACAATAACGGCAGCGATGGGTCAATTGAACAATGTTTACAAGAAGCGATCGACACCGTAGAGCAATACCTAGAAGGAACTGGTCTCACGTGCTCAGCCGAAAAATCTGAGCTGCTATTATATAGACCAACATTAAAAGGCCGACTTCCCAAGCACCACAACGCACATACCTACACAGACATACAACTTAAAACACGAGATGGACACACCATACCCATTGTCGACAAGATAAGGGTACTGGGGTTAATAATAGAAGCCAAAGGCACCAACGGGGAAACGTTACGCAATATCGAAGCGAAGGTTTATCAAACGATGCGCATAATCAAAAGAATTACGAATAAGCATAGCGGCATTAAAGAGGCGAATGTCATAAGGTTAATCCACGCGTTTGTCATCAGTCACATTACGTATGTTTCTGCATACCATAGATGGTTTGCAGCAGAAAAAAATGAAATTAAACAGCCTCATAAAAAGAATCTACAAACAAGCGCGGGGGCTCATGCAAAGCACAAGTACAGAGAGGCTGTTAGAGCTAGGTTTACATAATACACTTGAGGAAATGATAGAGGCGCAACGTATTGCACAGTACGAGCGCCTCTCTAAAACCAAGACTGGTAGATGCATCCTGGAAAAATTAGGCATCACTTACCACACACAATTTGGCACCAAATGCGACATTCCTCGTGACGTACGGGCTAAGCTCACAGTGCCTCCGTTACCTAAAAACATGCATCCCGTGCACATCGCAGGTAGAAGGCTGAGCAGAGCCAGGACGATGAAAAAGAGCTACAGAAACAACAAAGAAGCGGTCTTCGTAGATGCCGCTCGTTACAAACACAAAAGCTGCTTCGTCGCGGCTGTAGTGAACCACAAGAAACAATGCAGCACCAGTCTGACAATACGCACGAGACGCGTTGAAACAGCGGAAGAGATAGCTATAGCTTTGGCCATATCACAAACTGACGCATGTTATATAATCAGTGACTCACAAGCAGCTGTACGCAACTTTGTAAATGGCAGAATCTCCCCTGAAGCACTGTGTATTCTTAGGACAGGCAAAACCAGCCAAGACGACAGATGCGTTTGCATTCTCTGGTTCCCAGCTCACATAGCCGACACCACGGGAGATACCAACACTAACGAGGTGGCACACAACGTTGCTCGAGGACTCACTTTCCGGGCTACGCCTAATGTTGATCCCTCGTCAGAATTTCCAAATGTGTGTGAGGTGAAGGACCAAATGACAACGTTCAATTAAATTATGAAGCATTATAAATTACAGAGGCGTGTTTACCCCCCTCCTCATCATAAACTCAACAGGGCACAGTTTGTCCAATGGCGACAATTACAAACCAGATCCTATAGAAATCCGGCGCTGCTACATGCTATGTATCCAGAGATCTACGCGACCGCTAAATGCGAAGATTGTCAGGCACGAGCTTCCTTAGAACATATACTATGGGAATACCAGGGATTAAAACACAGTAATGAGAACGCGGCCTCCACCGACAAGTCCGCGTGCGTTGGCTGGCCGTGCTGCTCAGTTCAGCCCTGGACGATCAGCTATGGGCAATCCAGCGGGCCGAGGAAGCCGCTAAGAGGCAAGACCTTCTAGCTGACAACTAGGCGGGAGCCTAGCCCACTAACACGCCGGATACAAAATAAAGTTTATTCCTTCCTTGCTAACGTAGCGTCGCTGCGCCCAGCATGAGCGTGCGTCAACGTTACGCGCGCTCACCGCCGTTTCGCTGTAGCTTCGCATATAGCAAGTTTGGTACTACGGGACGTGAGTGGACGACGAAGGTATGGGACACGTCCAAACATGATAATCATGATATTCGTGTCGTGTAAAACATTACTACATGCTACGCTCATAGCGTGCTCGTGGCCGTTTCGCTAGCTGCACATATACTAAATTCGATATCAGGTAACGTGAATACATTAAGAAGGTAAATGACACGCCCAAACGTGATAATCATGTTATGAAAGTCACGTACGGCATCATTTACTTCCGCCTCGTATTGTTGTGCTGATTTTAAAGTTACATATCAAGCTTCCTAATTCGTGCTTGGCATATCAGCGATTCCCACTGCACGTGGGATCTGCCAATTTTTCATAGTAGAGCACCGAGTAATCTGAATCGTTGAACACTTTTTCTGATCACATGATTATCTTGAAAAATATGTTTGTCGTTTTTTAACGTGCCGAGCACTATTCCCGATTCCAATTGAGTGCTCACCACCTATCGGCTGCGCCTGGAAATGGCGTTAACAGGATCAGCCTTCAAAGGACCACACATATACTCATTGCGGTGCATCAGCGCATGAAATTGTCACGGCGCGCCATGACTTCTCCCTATAAACAGGGAGGGCACGATCACATGAAACCCGCGAGGTGGTGGAGGGGCAGAGATGCCAACACATAGAGGCATTTTATCCCTAGATTTACTCTAAAAACTCCCTATATTGCAAGAAAATATTGTAGATAGTTTAAATGTCATCATTCACAGTAATTGACTCTTAAAAAAGTATTAGGATAGTCAGCTTTGTATGCAAGTTCTTCTGAACCACCTTAAAAGTAAAAATCATCATTAACCATATTAAGGTACTTTTCCTACACGTTCTCTGGAGTTGCATGTAAAGTCCTTGCAAATGGCACCTGTTGCCAACAAGACGGATTTACATGTCGAATTCCCTTTGCACACGCATTGAAGACATAAATGTTAACCTTCCGTCAACAGCAAGTCTGTCACGCCTTTCTCGTACTTGCAGCTTGACAGCTGATTCTCTATTCTTAATTTCCTACATGTGCAATCACTGTTCCAACAGTTTCAGAAGATGTAAATGGGCGCTCTATTACTGGCTGATAGCTATACGCCTTTCCTCTGAACTTTCGATCAGCTTCACGTTTGACCAAATCTATACACGTGTTCATGTAAAGGGCATGGAAAGACTTAAACACCCGGACAGACTCCTCCACCACACCGTTTGTGGAATATTGAACCCGCAACACCTTACCAAATCTTCAGTCTTGTTTTGTTCTGTTCTTCTATAAGATTCCTTATAGAAGAAGACATTTACATTGCTCTGTTAAGTCACGCAGTGACTATAATCTTGACCGTGTTTATGTGCTCTTGACCGTGTTCACGTGCTACGAATCTTGACCGTGTTGACCGCGTTTATCTGTGAGGCAAAGTTTATTTTTGTTTCACAGAGCAGAAATCACCAAGGGAGCTCATAATAGGCGCGTGTTGAACTTTTATGACTACATAGCTTAATTGTCTGCAATATTCAGACTATAACAATCTCGCATCACAAAACTGCTATCCCCTTCACACGATTCATTGGTACACTAAGGCTGTACTAAATAAAAAACGTGATATAGACAAAATTATCGTTTCTTCGCAGCCTTTCTAGTTGGAAGAGATTGGTCACTCAGTAATGCCTGTAATCAGGCCGCGAAATGTCACTTTACCACTGGCTTGTGAAAATTCCTAGATTCAACAAGAAAGACGCCATATTCCTAAATGAGGTGGAACATCTCTAGATCTAGAGATAAATCTTTCAAATAGCCAAAATTATCATTTTTTACAGTCTTTCTAGTTGAAAGAGAGTGCTCACTTAGTAATGCCTTTATTCACTGCCGCGAAATGTCAAATACCACAGCCTTAGAAAAAACCCTATATTCAACAAAATAGACACCAGATCCCTAAATGAGGTGGAAAATCTCTAGATCTAGGAATAAATCCTCAGAGTGTGCATCACGGCGGAGGTGATAAGAAAGAGAAATTAGACTGCGGGTGTCCGCAGAACTAATGTGCATTACATGTGTCTGTGTGCCTTGAGTTGTCGATAAACTCGCTTTCACGCTTCTAATTGCTAGCTTCCTGGTTGGCTCAATTCGTACAGCGACCACCCCGGAAAGACGTTGGTCCCAGTTCGATCCTCGGACTAGGACAATCTTTTATGCAACTAAGAAGCTTTTGTTTCTGTGAAATCCGTACGGATTTCCTTTGTGGCTTCGAGCCACAAACCGGTGGCTGTCTTCTTTCCCTTTCTCAACCTTGCGGACCTCCGCAAAGCTCATTTTCACTACAGCCTTTAGTGCTTAGCTCATGGATGGGCAAAGCTACAGTACGACGACAATGATGCTGTAGTCTTTGAATATAATGGGCCCTTTGCGAGACCTAAATCACAGTAATGATCTCATATTATTGTCTTCAGCTTAAGAGTAGACTTTGTACTCGGTTGTAGGGGTTTAATATATATATATATATATATATATATATATATATATATATATATATATATATATATATATATATATATATATATATATATATTGTCAAGACGAAGAAAGACGCTGGGGCTCGGGCGTGTGGGCAGCTAAGGAAAGTTAGAGGAAGAAGAAGACAGAATAAAACAGCTTGCCCGACCAACGGGTGTTGTGTCTGTCTCGCTTATTACAATAGCGCAGTCGACGAAGAAGAAGTCTTACATCCCGGCTTCGTCATCCAGGACAACCGCGATAAGCGCCACTGGCCTCCTCGGCAGCTGTGCACCTGCCGCCACTATCACCACCGTTCGGGGACGGCGTCAAGGCCTCCTCGGCGGCTGCAGTACACGTCACGTTACCGGTACCATTTCACAAGGGACGCCGTCCACGCGTCCTTGGCTCTGGATTCTGCCGTGAGGGCAAGCCGACAAGTGAACCCTCTGCGGGAAGGAACCGGTACGTGTCTTCGTGGTTCGTCGGCAGTGCGGGCTTCTCCATCCAGGAACGCCGTTCACGCTTCTTTGGCGATGGACCCGACAACCCGGCCGCCGATTCAGCTGCCCATCGGACCATCAGTGGACGGTGTCCATGCCTCCTCTGTGGTACCAGGGCATCACCCAATAGACACTATGCTACCACTTCGCGGCCGCAATGCGCACGGGCTCCTGTTCTTTGGGAATGGTGTTCAAGCTTCCCATGGCCTGCATTCCCTGTCCGGTACTCTTCCAACACATTAGCCGCCAAGAAACGCTGTTCATGCTTCCTTGGACGTGCGTGTCACCACCGTGAGTACTACTAGAACCACGTACGTCACGGACGCGAACCAAAGCGGCTCAGAAGCCTCGTGCAACCGTGCCATGGAGCTGCGGCGTACCATCACACTGATCCGCGCCGAGACTAACAAACTGACAGCGTCGATCGCCGAGCGAGCTCCTACAATGTTGCCAGCATTGTGTGACATTAACGATGTGTTGGATGTAGCTGCCTCATACGACCTTGAGGCAAGCACACCGGAGCAACGCAGAAAGCTTCGGTCTTCTCTGATCGAGCTCTCACACCAGCTCGACTGCTTCGCGTCGGTGATCTCTGCGTTGCCACCTGCCACCCCACAATCACCAGCCGTCTGCGAACTACCGGAATTCCACGGGGTCCGGAACGACGCCGACAGCTGGGTGGCAACCGTCAACGCGATAACAATACGGGATACAGAGGGGCACAGGGTACAGAGGGGCACAGGGTAGCTGGACCCTCCATCAACGCGCCCACTACCATATATCGAGCTCAAGTGGGGCGGCAGCTCGATGTCTCATCGCAGTCCTCCAGTCTGACAACAGGCAACAAGACCACCCTCGAGCCTCAGCAATTGGCCTTGCGGCCTTTGAACCCGACACCTCCTGGGCACGTGGAGTCGTTCACACCTGTCCTGCCGGATGGGTCACGACATGACACACCCTACCTGTCTACGATACCAACAGTTCCCAGTGATACCAGCGAGGAGAGCAGACTCAGCGATCAGGCGGTGGGGGATTTGCCTTCTACGCGGCAATCACTGGTTGAGTGTGAGAGTGTTTCACTCAATCAATCCATGTCTGCCGAAGACAGATTAATGGACTATATACCTGTTTTATCCGTATCTGCCCACCACGCCTTGGCCGACGGTAGTGATGCGCCGCAAGCAGGCGAGGTCAACATCAGCACTTCCCGCCTCCCGGCGTACAGCCCTACTTGGGATTACGGGCAATGCAATATGACTTTGAGACCATCTGAATGCCGTGCAGATCACCAGGAGGCAGTGTGCGTTGAGGAGGAATAGGAGATAGATCGTCCAGCCGGTGACCAGCTCGCACAGAGCAGCGAGGTGAGGCCTTCGTACGCACCCGGTGTCTGCAGCATGATGTGCAGTTATGGTGGCGTTAACTTGTATGGACGCCGCGGTACAGAACAACCAAAGAGCATCTTGACTCCTTGTGGTTGCAGAACAAGAAGAGCCAAAGATGGCAGCCCAGAGGCTCCTGCGTCAAAGCATGGTGGCCGGGAATCGCAGCCTGTCCAGAACGCCGACGGGAATGAAGACCAGTGCCTCAAACTGCGCCAACTGAATTGCCTGTTGCTGCGGCCGCCTCGAGACAGCCAAGGTCGCCCACCAGAGTGTTCGACAGCCCCGCAAGGCAAGTCATGGCGTCCACGAGAGAGACCCCAGACACAGCCAATACCGCCCGCCAGAGACGGTATTGGCAACTCAGGGCTCCGGGCCTGTGGGCCGAAGACGACCATTGCGAAACTTTCAATAGCGTCCACTAGAGCCATCGTCGCCCGACTTTCAAAGCAAGACACAAAAACCGGCACGACAAAGTCAATGGCGTCCACTAGAGACATCATCGCCTTACTTTCAACGCCAGACGCACCATGGCCATGAGCAGCCTATGCGAGGCAGCCAATGCCGCCCACCAGAATACACACTGACAGATCTTCAAGCAGAGGCGCACCGTGGCGTAGACCAACCGGCTCGAGGCAGCGAGTGTGTACATCAGAGACGCTACCCCCAGACCGTCACTCCATCTTGCATTGTGGTTCGGGACAACCACGACGATGCAGCCAAGCCCACCCAGCAGAAACTTTGCCGCCAGCTCCGCGCGCGCGCAGTCATGGCCGAGTGTCAAGATGAAGAAAGACGCTGGGGCTCGGGCGCGTAGGCAGCTAATGAAAGGTAGAGGAAGAAGAAGACAGAATAGAACAGCTTGCCCGACGAACGGTTGTTGTGTCTGTCTCGCTTATTACAATATATATATTCCTTCAATCGAAGTACCGGTTGCTGGTTAGATTATTTTGTTTCCACCGATTCACAGGGTGTTTCGGTTCGTTACGTAGCTTAGTAAGCAGGGAGTCATGCAATGAACGAAGTAAAGGTTTGGTAGCGGCCACAGCCGTTCCGGTGCCCTGTACATCGACTGTACAAAAAGTGCACGTAAAATACAAGTTTAAGCAGTGTGATTGACTCGACAATGAAGATCGAGTCCTGTAACTAGGAAGGCTGATAGAGGCACGGGCGTGACTTCAAGCGAAACGAATGGCGCGGCTTTTTTTTCTTTTTGGAACTTTAGGAACATGTCTGTGGTGGCCCTTTCGACTGATCGATACAAGCGGAGTCTTCCAAAACTTTCTTCAGCCCCCCCTCCCCCCCCCAAAAAAAAAGATAATAGGACAAAGTGTACCCGTAGAAACGCAGTAATTGAAGAGAAAAGGTAAGCTCCACACCCCTTCCCGTCTAAGACCGAATAACATTCGAGAATCTTGTCAAACCTTTAGTTCTTCTTCAGTGACACAAATAATATTCTTCCAACATTGTGCACGTACCGATAAGCTTGCTTGAACAACCACGTCTCGAGGAATCACCGGGTTCAGCTTTGCATATAACCACAAGGACATAGAGAGAATGGGGCAGCTTTCAAGTACCATACATTTGAGTAAGTTGCTTTGTTCACCACCATTCTGTTGCAATGCAATTTATTCATCACCAGACTTTCGCTTCCTTCATCGATGATGGCTTAGCAACTATGGTGCTTTGATGCTAACCAGAAAGGCTTAGGCGATGTGCGAACATTCAAAATTTCAGATATTGAATCAAATGGCTTTCATTTACTCGAATCAAATATCGCCTGCTCGAACTACCACATATTTTTGCCCACTTTTTTCGAAAAAGCAGCACCATCGGGAAAACCCCGAAACAACGTAGAGGCCATTAGATGAGCGAAGAATATTTTTTGTTCTTTTAATTATTAAATGACAAATATGCATGCAGGTCAAGCTCTTATGGGACTATCGAAGCCTTAATTATTGCTGGACTAAGGAATTTAAAGGGCCGTAAAACCTGCATGTGTTATTATATTGTAGTTGACATTAAAATACCATGAATTATAGTGACATATTCGAGCATCCTTTTCGCGATGAGAGTTGTTTTATATTTTTCAGTCGTGTTTAAAGGCATAAAAAGCCGGTATGCCATGCATTCTGGCGTACTAGCCTTGAGGTTTGGTTATGCAGTCGTCCTTTTGCATAAAATGGTCCTATGATTTCATGCGCACCATAATTATTCAATAAATGAAGAATACACATAGCATTATCCAACACCGTTCTATTCTGTGCTTGCCCCGTCATGCTGGTCTGAGGTATCCGCCTGCTGACCCGCAGGTCGCGGGATCGAATCACGGCTGCGGTGGCTGCATTTTAAGTGGAAGTGAAAATGCTGTAGGCCCGTGTGCTCAGATTTGGGTGCGCGTTCAAGAACCCCTGGTGGTCGAAAATTCCGGAGCCCTCCACTAAGGCGTCTCTCATAATCGTATCGTGGTTTTAGGACGTTAAATCCCACATATCAATCAATCTACTCTGTGCTCCATACGAAGTAAAAAGCAGTCGCATGTTCAGAGGTGGTCCTGCCTTCATGCAACTAGTGGAATATGTTGAACCGCAGTGCGTGCGCAGCAAACTTCTGCGCAAGAAATCGAACCATCCTCGCTCTTTCTTCCCACTTTTTTTGCAGGAGGTGAAGCGTAGAGACTGTTTTACGGGGAGGGCCCGAGTGCTACCACAATGGGCTGTTATACTTTGTGTTTTGCATCTTAAACAACTACACAAACAGTGTTAGAGTATGGAAACGGGTGGGTTGGCGGGTACAATTTTTCATGGTGCTATTGATGTACGTTGCGATGCACAAGAACAACAAAACATCGTCTCAAGAGCCCATGTCAAGATAGCGGTGCCCAGATGCCTTACAGAAAATTGTGTATAAGGCTTCATAGTAGTTGCAAATGGAAACATTTAGGATGTAAATGTTTAATGGGGTTCACCACGTAAGTATTCCGTGTATAAACACCATACCCGTTAGAGAGAGAGAGAGAGAAGGAATGTAGCAAAGGTAGGGAGGTCAACTAGACTATGCGTCCAGTTTGCTACCCTACACATAGGGAGAGGGAGAGGGGAGTAAAAAAAGAGAGAGAAGGATAGACCCATGTCACATCACACACACAATGCCGAGTTTCACAGGTCGTCCCTCAGTGAAGTTGCTGTCAAGTATCTCAGGAGGGCTCGTGTGGCTTTCTGTGCTGATGTGCTGCGCGACCAGGCTCCTAAGGTCTTTGCTTCATTAAATGGCCGGTCATCGAGTCTATTCAAGACACACTGGAGAGTCTGGCGATCTTCATGAAATTGGGCACAGTGGCACAAGAGATGTTATAGTCTCTATACATATGCAGCTTTCACACATGGATGAATCTGCCATGCCAATGCGATGGCTGAATGACATAGTAAACGTTACCCCAGTCCACAGCCGGCACAGCATTGTAGCGTCGCGTAGAGAAATGTTGGATGGCAGTTGTTTCTGGAGTAATGACTGAAGATTCTTAGGGGGATGATTGGAGTTAAGTGGACAATTCCAGTGCGCAAGCGTGGCATTACGCGCGATGTGAGGAAGTTCTCTAGCTGCGTCTACTCTTGACAAGGGTATCAACAGTGTGAGCCCTCTATCGTGGGCACATCGGGCAGCGTCGTCGGCGAGGTGGTTAGCACTGATGCCACAGTGGCCCGGCAACCATTGTAAAACAATGTCGTGTCCTTGATCAGTGGCGCGATGACAAATTTAAATAATACGATACACCGTCTGGTGGTAGTTTCTACGTCGTAGACTTCGCACGCATTGAAGGGCTGCCTTGGAGTCGCAGAAAATGGCCCTTCTGCTAGGGGATTCTTGCATAACAAACTTCACAACGGCTCGAAGAGCGGCGAGCTCGGATCCCGTAGATGGCGTGACGTGTGATGTCTTGAATTTGACGGTGATTGATCGAGATAGTATGACAAAGGCACCTGTCGAACTTCCCGAGACCGAACCGTCCATGTAAACATGAATTCGGTTAGCATACGACAAATGCAAAAGGTCCAGTGAGATCTGCTTGACGGCTGCAGATGACAGGCTTGCCTTTTTAGATATCCCCGGCACTTCAAGGTGCACAGTCGGTCTTTTCATGCACCTTCTGGAGATAGTGGTATGGTTGCGGGCGAAAATCTCCACGAGATGGAATTCTGGTTAGCCGCAACAACTTTGGAAAATGCTGCCTTTGGTCTTTCTTGTGGCAAGCTAGCAAGGTGGTGGTTAGGCACTCGGGATATGTGACGGATATGTGTCCGGAGTGTGTCGACAGTTATATATGTCGTGATCGGATGGTCTTTAGCAATACCAATTGTTGCTAACGTATTAGCGCACCGAAGTAGCCCCAAGCATGTGCGGAGGGCTTGGCCTTGAATGCTTTGCAGGACCCTGATGTTAGTTTTTCCAGCGTTGGAAAGCACGGGCGTGCTATACCGCAAATATCCCAAGAAGAGCGCTCTGTACAGCTGAAGCATAGATAACACTGATGTGCCCCACGTTTTACCAGCGAGAAATCTCATCACGTGTGTGATAGAGCTGAGCCTCTTCCTCAAGTGTGAGATGTGAGCACTCCACGAGAGATCTCTGTCGATAATGACGCCCAGGAATCGGTGACGTCTCGTATACGAAAGGTTCGCATTGTCGATGGAAACAGGATAACAGATCATTGGCTTGCGGGTAAAAGGGACTAAGGCACACTTCTCGGTGGAAATTGTTAGGCCTCGAGCATGGAGGTACGTCGACGTTATTCTCGCTGCTTTTTGGAGCCGTGCGCGTAGCTGGGGTCGTGTCACTGCTGAAGCCCAGATACATATATCATCAGCGTATGTAGAGAGATTGACTGATCGAGGTAGACTTTGTACAAGGCCAGTGATCGTGAGGTTAAACAGCGTAGGGCTGAGAACCCCGCCTTGTGGAACGCCACGAGCGGTGTAATGATCAACGGTGCGGCCTTCCGCAGCAAGAACGAAGAAGAATCTCCTCTGTAGGTAGCTCCGAATCCATCGAAACATTTCTCGACTGATTTCAATGTTCGCCAAAGCATCTAGGTTAGCATCGTGCGTTACGTTGTCGTATGCACCTTTCACATCGAGGAACATTGCAACCGAGATGCGCTTGAGGTATTTCTGTTGTTGCACAGAGGTTACGAGGTCGATGACATTATCAATAGAAGAGCGACCTCTTCGAAAACCAGCCATGGCCACTGAGTATATATTGTTACGTGATATTATAGCGTTGAAGGTACCACTCGAGGCGTGTCAGAACCATTCTTTCCATTATTTTCCCCACGCAGATGGATAGCGCAATGAGTCGATATGCTGCCAGATCAAGCGGCGACTTTCCAGGTTTGAGGATTGGTACCAAACGGCTGGATTTTCACCTTTCTGGAACGACGTCATCGTTCCATGACTGGTTGTAGCATTTTAGTAGCTGGTCTCGGCCGCGTCTTCCAAGATCGCATAAAGCAGCGTATGTAATACCGTCCGGCCCAGGTGACGATTAACGTCTGCAGGTGGCTAGAGCTGCATCCAGTTCCTCGAGTGAGAAAAGCATAGTCCGTTCAAAAACTCGTGCTAAAGGAACATCCCCGAGAACTTCGTCACTCATGGTAACCCCAATGCCCGCAATTCTCACGCAGAAACCTTCAGCAACCTCAACCTGCAGGTGGCCTTGATGGAAAGCCAATGTGCTGAATGGGCGTTGTTGTGGAGTCGAGCCAAGGCCACGCACCGTCCTCCATATATGAGACATAAGCTTGCGAGGATCGAGTGATTCACAAAATTTCTTCCACCGTCGGTCTTCCAGCTTGTCCAGTCGATGTTGGATTTTTTTTTGTAGACGTCGAGCATCTCTCAGGTCATGAACCGAATTAGTGCGCCTGTACCTCCTCTCCGCCCGCCTATGAATCGTTCGTAGTCGTTCAAGTTCTCATATCAAATTCTGAATGCTTTGATGTGTATTTAAAGGCGCACGTAAGCTCTTCCGTCACATTTTCCATTACCTCCTCGAGGCCGCACGCGATATTATCGCATGCTTCTTCCACCTTTGTCTTGTACATTGTCCAATTAACTCTTCTGTTAGTTGATGAGGAGGAAGTTGCAAAACCTGTGACCTTCAGATACGTTGGAATATGATCACTGCCGTGAGTCTCAATATCAGTAAACCATCACATTTGTTGGGTGCATCACCGTGACACCAATGCAAGATCCAAGCAACTGCTATATCTCTAACCACGCAAATACGTTGAACTGCCGTCATTCATAACGTTAAGTTCGTGGCGTGAGGCGAATTCAGCAAGTTTCCGGCCTCTGGAATCAATCTTTGTGCTTCCCCAAAGCAAGTGATGAGCATTGAAATCACCAATAACAATCAAAGGTCCAGCTGTAGCGGTCAAGATGTCATGTAGTCTTTCACCATCGAACTGACCAGATGGTGAGATGTATGCGCCGATAAGTGTGAAGGCTACCTTCTTCTTTGTAAGGCGGAGGCATAGGTATTGATTTCCGTTATGGGGTTGCACCAAATGTGGAATGTAGGTTAAATCTGTGCGGATATATATAATTACTTTGCTGGGCTCACCACAAGTCGATGAAGTAAAGGCTTCGTAGCCAGAAAGCTTTATCGCTTTTGACAAATTTCGTTCATATATTACTAATATAGGAAATCTGTTGCGGAAAACGTACTGTCGAAAACATCAGATCCGTGATTTAAGTCCTCTGGCATTCCACTGTAAAACTGTCGCACTACGTACTTCGTCTCGGAATGAAGGCAGCGAAAGTGCCATTTTGTCTATGCGAAGTTGGCAAGCAGTGGACTCAGGGCATCCAATACTTGCACTGCGCATCGTGCTGTAGGCATGTTCGTGTTGCTTATAAGCGTGCAAATGGCATTGATTAGAGACTTGATCATCGTCAAAATTCCACGGTCACGCTCTGTTGCCTCATCTTGGCGAGATGCATAAAGTGGTGCTACCGGTGCACGTCCCAGTTTTTCTGCAGGGGTTTTCCTCGGAAAAGATGGTCATGCTTCTTCTAGAGCCTCCTTTTCAGGGGCAGCATTTTCACTGCACGCGTTCCTTCTGTCCGGTGGTGGTGGTGAGGCAGATTCAACAAAAGCAGGCTTTACAGAATGCTTGATACTGTGGGCAGGCTTTCTAGATGAGCGTCTGCGACGAGAACGATGTCGCCTGACGACAGCAACCGCTTCTCGGTGAGTCGAACGGTCCCTCACCATTTTCTTCAAAACAGAAATCTCCTGCCTTATTTTCGGACACTCTTTTAATGTGGCGTCGTGGGGCCCTTGGCAATTTGGGCCATTATAGGAATTAGCCTTACAGTTGTCGACAGAGTGTGGTGCACCACAACGAGAACATGTTGTAGGATTTCCACAGACAGCGCTCACTGACATTTTCGGCACTGAAGCGGCTTAGGGACAAATGGCCACACAGCAAGTCGGAAATGACCCACCTTAACATGTGTCGGCAGGCAATCACTCTTATGGTCTATCTTCACACATCTCCACTTTCCTAGACGGCACACCTGTAGTATTTGGGGCCCATCATTAGCAGGCTTAATAAGAATCGGCAGATCTTCGAGATGGTCACATCGATGTCATATATGACGCCTGTAGTTGCCTGATTTCCTAGCGGAATGATGGTGTGAACATTCATGCCGCCAAGGACGGTGACTTTGCTCAGTGAATCTAACGCTGACGCTTGAGCGACATCCACTGCTACAACATTTTTTCGGGGATTTACTATGATATCCTTAATACTGTTCGGCAACAGTGCCTCGAGCTCTGAAGATACAGCTTGCCTGTTCAAGTCTCATGTTGATGGATGGCTGCGTAGGCAAGAATTGGACGGTGTACGTCGGCAGGCTTTCCAGGGCCCTCACAGCAGATGCGTCCATGGATGCCCTGAGCATCCTCCGCTTTGCTTTCTGGCTCATGACGGTCACATATTCGTCGTCGGAGCTGTCGGCGCTCTCGGTAGTGTCAATGAGGGTAGCCTCGCTGTCACTAGAAAGGCAGTTTCGCTTCCTTGAGGCTGCCGGCGCTGTCGCCGGCAAATCGGGTGGGCGTGCAGATGAGTACACTTCCATCGCCGCCGAAAAAGGAACTATGTTCCCCGTATAACTGCGAAAATAAGTGAAAAGTCTGAAGATGAACGGCAAACACTCAGCTACAGCAACACTTCGTCTTCTTCGGCTTTTCGTGTGGATAAAGGGAACAGGCGCCATGAAAACTCTTTGCCGGTTTCTCTAAACTTCAGTATCGATGCGATGTGTCGTTAGCTTCGTTATCGTTATCATGAGACTCATTATACTTATCCATGAAGTATTAGTGAACATTTGGGTCTGAGTGTTACCTCAAGGCGGGTGACAAAGTGACTCCTTTGAATCACGAAGGAGCGCAAAGAAAGAGCAAGGAGACACACACCACGCTACATTTCTAACAAATGGTTTATTATCGGGCACCACGTACTTCTTATGTACATTTTTTTGCACACAGCTGCAAAAAACACGTGTGAGAACACAAACAATTTTTCACCAGCATTCTAAAGACGATAGTCTTCCTTGGGGACCTTCGCCGCAAAAATTTTGGTCTGTCTGTCTGTCTGTCTGTCTGTCTGTCTGTCTGTCCATCCTTAACTGTACCGGGTACTCTGAACTGTACCACCCGGTACCCCGAAACGCCGACACCATCTGCAGCGCGCACAAATGTTGCTCAAGATTCAGCGTTCATACTTGCGCGATTGTCAATTAAAAAGCAAATCATGCGCATATCTGGGGCACCATACAACACGTATATATTCTGTATGTGCGTCTTTTACTAGAAAAGGCATACATAAGTAATTCTAAGCACCGTAGCGTTTATCACGCTGCGCTGACCATGTGACGCTTGCGCAAAAAGGCTAGTGTTTCTAACGCTTTGCTAAGACGACACGGTGGTGGAACCTACCTGTCACATTGCGTTATACACATTATTACCTCTTAGACAGGCGTGTGCGCCCGTCTAAGTGCCACGCGCTTCGTTTTTCAAAATAACTGCTAGATAGCGCTCATGTCTAACGTGTGACGTGACTTCATGCGCTCATTCGCCTTCGCTGCACACTCGAGGCACTCTAAAGCAGCGCCTCCAGAATATCATTTACCAATTGTCTTGCGCAGAACATCAAATAAATGTTTTGTTCACACTCTGCAGACGCAAGACTATCGTCTTTCGACGACACTTGGATATTAACATAAGAGGATACGGGGCCAATTTTTTTGTAGCAGCCACTCCTACTTGAGAGTCATATCAAACAAAGAAAAAGATTTTTATCGCGCCGTGCAGCTCATGCGCAGAGATAGGGCCGCCTTGTTTGATCTTTGCTGCAGCCATGTTCGTCGCCCGCGTACTTGCGCGTTTACTCGCGGGTAGAAAATGAGATTCACGGCGTGATGTAATCGATTTGGACTTAATGCAGAACATAACGGCGACAACGACGCCGACAACAAACACCCGTTGACAGTGCCTATGTAATAGCTATTGCAATAAAATGCTACGACCAAACGCACGTAAGCCAAGTGAACCGCGCACATTTTCCTCCGTATTGCCGGGGCGAAAGTCACGTTACGAAACTTGAGGTCTCGGGGTGCACGCACCCTCCGGCTCACAGCTCCCGCCATTAGATGCAGAGCGGTACGTGGAAGAAGAGAACAAACCGACATTGCGCATGTCCGTTGCTATGACGACGCGCCTGCGAAGAAGTGGAAGAACTTTGCGATGGCTGAGCTTAAAGGTGATACGCATGTGCAAGGTTGTTTTCTAGGTTTCTACGACGAAGAGCGCAGCTATCACTCATCAAAAAGGTTTTGTTGAAATTCAAATCTTGCGACATAGATCTCCAACTGCTATGGCTTTTTTCTGCATTACTTCTGTAGCATCTCAGTTGTTACGCTTGCGATTGCATTCGCGTCTTCCTCAAGTAACGCTAGTGCATTTTCTAAATCACCGAACCCCTTAAGCTCTAAACTTGCTCACTATGAACACTTTCATGAAAGAGACTAAAGTTACTCATCAACTGAAACAGCCACAGAGTTACAGTCATCTGAAAGGTTCAATGGCTACGAATTCACTTTGCTGTGCTGCCAACCTCTCCATCAAGCTCTGTATATGCCAACCGGTGTTTCTCAAGCAATGCTTCAAAGCGCTGCTCCATGAAACAGACTTAATAACTTTCATTTTAATGCAGTCATTCCTGCGTGCAGAAACGCGGGTACACACTCTGATCAAGAGCCGTTGAAGCACGTTGCTATGTTCACAGCGATATTCAACACCATTATTCTAAAGCTATGTGTTGTAACCCCCACGACAGTACAAGCGGTGCACAGCACGGAAATTTAAAATGGACTTCCAAAGAAGATTTGAGTTCGTGCTTCTAATCAGCAAGCCTTGATTTTGTGAGCACACAGTTTGAAAAACTGAGGTGCGGTCATGCGTAGTTCGATACGCTATACGCGATGCCACTTGGCGTTGTGTGCAGGTTGTCTATCCCTCCGATGCGCCTTCGGAGGAAGAAAACGTTTATAAAAGGGTGTATTAAAGCTTCACCTTGTTTGTGGGGATGTTAAGCACAAATCTATAGCTTACATAATATAGCTTACAAAAGCGCGGAAGCAATGGTGGCATTGGACATACCTTGAAGAAAAGCCGCCCCAAGGGTACGTGGTGCGCTGACGCTGGGGACTACGCGATAAACTGATTTGTTTGCGATAGTTGCATCTGTGTTCCGAAGCTTTGCCGCTTGTTTGATCCGTCTAGAAACTCTCGAACATTGTTACTTATTCTATATTTATATATTGCCCTTCAGTGCCTCGCTCGAACATAAAACAATGGCCACTTTAGTCGGGCTTGCCTCAGGCACAGTCACTGACTGCCTCGAGGTACGTCCATTCAGTCGATTTTGGGAAAAACAGAAAAGGGGTAGTACTTTTCAAAAACATATTCTCAATTGTGGTTCCATTCATCTGTGAAACGTTTAGAATATAAACCACAAGATAAACATGTGTTCTGCGAGGAAAATTAGTATACACAAAAACATTTGGCGCTATAAAAAGTGTGCAAGAGAACATTTCGGATCATCGTTCTGATGGCATAATTATCATTAACGAAGTAAGCTGGCAAATGCAAGTTGCTGGCCTATTTATTTATTTTCACCAATAAGAAAAAAAAACGTCATTCCAGACAGAAGTCTTCTCTTGCCGAAAGCACGTTTCCATGCACGACAGTGCGTAGCCAGGGGGTGGCCCACCAATCGGTGCTCGTAACCACCCCTCCCACCCCCCACCCCCTGAAAACATTTTTGCCTACGCTCGAATACAGGGCCGTTATTACGATTTTGTATATCGCAGCGCACGTGTGTTGCAGTTTTTTATCTTAACTTCCTGCCATGCCTGATAAAGGGAGACGTAGGTCTGGAGGCACATTCATCAGCACGTTAGCAAAGTGCTCTTTCATCGCAGGCACGCGCCGGCATGTTCTTGAACTAAGGAGACCGCCCCGCCGTGATGGTCTAGTGGCTAAAGTACTCGGCTGCTGACCCGCCAATCAAGGGATCCAATCCCGGCTGCGGCGGCTGCAATTTGCCAGCTTACAATTTGCCAGCTTGCCAGCTTACGATGCCAGCTTACAATCTACTTCACTAACCGTATCGTTGAGCTGCGCAGATTCGGTATGGTGTAACGTTCACTTAAACAGCGGTCGAGTCACCACTGTCGGGTCATATTATCGTTCACCAGCATGCGCTGATCCGGAAGCCTTCAGGTCTTTATCAGACTTTCTGTCAACATTGAACCACGATTACATACTTGGAGGTGATTTTAACATGCCGGACGTTCAGTGGTTGGATCAAAAATGCATTCCCACCGACTCGTGTGCGCTGTCTGCCAGTTTCTACGATTTCATACAAGCAAACAATCTTTTTCAATTTGTAACCGAACCTACCAGGAAAGGAAAAGACCGCGCCTCCGTTTTAGATTTGCTCTTCGCAAATAGGCCCTCACTTGTCCGAGATACTGTCGTTGTCCCTGGAATTAGTGATCATGACTGCGTCGTTGCCTATTTACCACCAATTAAATTCAAAACTATGCACAATAGCCCACGTAAGGTTTTCTTTTATAATAAAAGAGATTATGTCTCCTTATCCAGGGAACTTGCATCATTTTTACCAGAGCTTAACAAAATTAGTCGATGCTCTAATTGCAACACTCTATGGGAAGCTTTCAAGAACAAACTACAGCAATTAATAGCAAAATGTGTTCCTAGCAAACTAATATCCCGCAAAAGGCGTGCCGACAAGCCGTGGGTGTCCCGTGACGTACGTCTACTTATCAACAAAAGGCGCCGTCTTTTGCAAACGTATAGAAAAAAGAAAGACCAGAGCGTAATGGATGCCGTAAGGCCCTTCGGCAAAGACATAAAAATACGGAATGAAATTGCTAAAGACAAATATTTCTGCTCTTTGGGAACTAAGTTAAAGGAAAATCCCAAAGAAATGTGGAAATTTTTGAAATCCCAGGGCAAGGAACATACAGGAATACCCTGTCTTCACGTTAACGGTACAACTATCTCTGAGGACCATGAAAAGGCTAATTGTTTCAATCATTACTTTCAGTCTGTTTTCTCTACAACGTATTGTGAAAATGCTCCGAGTGTCTCAGAACAAATAAATGAACAAATGGATCCCGTCACTATGAACTATAATGGTGTACTCAAACTACTCCAGAATGTTAAAGTTAATTCTTCAGGCGGACCTGACGGCATACCCAATTACGTCCTTCATGCCTGCCGTGAGACTATTGCCCACTTTCTCGTTACTCTGTTCTCCAAGTCGATCGCTTCTGGTGACCTGCCTGAGGATTGGAAAATCGCTAACGTTGCACCCATTCACAAAAGTGGCCCGAAAAGCAATCCTGAAAACTATAGGCCCATATCCCTCACAAGTGTCTGTAGTAAAATCCTAGAGCATATAATATATAGCGCCATAATAAAACACCTGGAATCTAATAGATATTTTACTAACTGCCAACACGGCTTTCCGGCAGGTTTTTCCTGTACAACGCAATTAATAGAATTTAGCCATGATCTCTTCTCATCATTTGATGTAAAAGAACAGACAGACTGTGTATTTTTGGATTTTAAAAAAGCATTTGATTCTGTCCCGCACTCGTTGCTGCTCCATAAGTTGTCTTTTCTTGGCCTACATCATGATGTTGTCCAGTGGATAACAGGTTATTTGCATAATCGTACCCAATGTGTCCTGATAAACGGCTGTAAATCAGGTGCTGTGAATGTTAGTTCTGGTGTTCCGAAGGGGTCTGTTTTAGGGCCCCTGCTTTTCCTTGTATATATTAATGATATTGTAAGTAATTTGCCCTGCAAAGTACGCCTTTACGCAGACGACTGCGTTGTTTATCGCAGTATCAAAAGCCCACTTGACATGGACTATCTTCAAAGCGATCTCGACCATATCCAAACGTGGTGTGCGAAATGGAAAATGACTTTGAATATTGCGAAATGTAAGCACGTCTCCTTCACACGCAGTCGCAGCCCTGTTTTATCAAAATACACTTTGGGAAGTACGCATCTTGATACAGTGCTAGATTATAAATACCTCGGCGTCTATTTTTCATCTAACCTAACCTGGAAACGTCAGATTGAACACGTGTCCTTTTCTGCTTCCCGCATGCTCAACTTTCTAAAACGCAACTTCAGTAATGCTCCTTCAAAAGTTAAACAACTTTTATATTTCACCAACGTAAGATCCATTACGGAGTACGCCTGCGCTGTGTGGGACCCACAATTTGAAAATTTATGTACACTGCTAGAACGCGTCCAGAACCGCGCCGCCGGATTTGTAACTAAAAATTATAGTTTTCACACTAGCATTACATTACTTAAATCAGAGTTGGGCTGGGAAACACTAAGTAAACGTCGGTTGCATCACAAACTTGAACTACTATATCGTATTTATTTCAATAAGACTGGTCTTGATCCAAAAATTTTCTTACGAACCCCGCACTTTGTATCTAAGCGACGCGACCATGAATGGAAAATTCGTGAAATTGATTGCCGTACTGATGTGTACAAGGGTTCTTTCTTTCCCCATTCCATTGAGGCCTGGAATAAACTACCAGGTAGTATTGTTAATTGTACATCTGATGCTCTGTTTCACACGTTTTTGTCGCACATGTAAATTTTTCATTGTGGCACTGCTTGTACATTTGACGCGCTATTGTGCAGATTTGTACCACTTATTCTCATGTCAGTTCTCTTTTTCCTTTTCTTTTTTTTCCCCATATGATGAATCGTATTCATGTATTTGCATATACCCCCCTGCTGTAATGCCTTGTTGGCGCTCCAGGTAAAATGAATAAATGAATAAATAAATTCCGATGGAGGTGGAAATGTTGTAGGCCCGTGTGCTCAGATTTGGGTGCACGTTATAGAACCCCAGGTGGTCGAAACTTCCGAAGCCCTCCACTACGGCATCTCTCATAATCATATGGTGGCATTGGGACGTTAAACCCCACATATCAATCAATCGAACTAAGGAGACCCGTTTTCGAAAG
This sequence comes from Rhipicephalus microplus, assembly GCF_043290135.1. NCBI lineage: Eukaryota > Metazoa > Arthropoda > Arachnida > Ixodida > Ixodidae > Rhipicephalus > Rhipicephalus microplus. Next base: position 598,931 of record NW_027464661.1, on the reverse strand, counting down.
CGGGTATATATGAAAGCCCGCCAAGAGACAGAACGCAAGAACGAACAGGGAAAAATAAACACGATCTGAGAGTGTCATCTGTAGTCGGCTTCATTTCTTGGCGGATGGCCAATATAGCCTGGCTGTCGCTGCTAAGAAAGGAAGAAAAGGAGAAAACGCACGAAGCTTGTCTGCTTCGTTCAGTATTGGGAGAACAAATTGGGGATCGATGACATTCCAGTCCAGATTATTTGGCAGGAATGTGGTCGCACAAAACGACAGAGGTCTAGGGCAAATAACCGGTGCCCCATTCTGTTCGCCGAATAGTTCTCAAGGGAAGTAATGCGCCGGCAATGAGAGAAAAAGAAATTGAGTAGTCCAGTGCAGCTAGCAATATGTAAGCGCGACAGCCGTAAATCGACGTCCCTGAGTGGTGTATTTTTTTCACTGTGGGCAATAAACCATTATTTATTGTTGTTCACTAGCAATTCAACATTGTGACCACTTTCTGTATGTTGACTTTAATTGTACGCAGTCTTCGCAATTTCGCTTAATCTTCTCAAGGGAGATTTCTTTTCCCTTTCCAATAAATAAACAAATTGTTAAGTGCACCTATTGACACCGTATTATGACAGCAAAGCTTTACGTGGAAAACGAATAATGCCAGGTTTTTCGTACACACTTTGTGATGCCTCATTGTTTTTCAGTTATGTCAGGCTCTCTTTCCCGCATTAAGGCCACAGCGGTGACAGTTGACACCACCACATAACATTTACCACAGTATCTCAAAAACAAAATCAAAACTGCTAATTCTTAGGGGAGTATTCCTCCGATGATTTCCGCTATGGTGTACATCAACATGGGGGCATTTTCGTGGAGCTGGGAGCCCCAACGAAGAAGACACCTGAACGAAGTCGTTAGTGAGGCAAAGGTTTTCTGTAGGTTGAGGCATGTAAGCGCCATTATCGAGACGAAATCCCGAAGTTGTCTCAAGGGCTTCCTTACTGCCAAATAATACGTCGTTCCAATTTTGTCTACACTAGTGAGTAGCTCGAATAAAAAAAATCCTTTTTTTTATTATCACAACCACTGAGCCCTGGTGACTTAATTTTAAACAATGTATACAAATTCACAATAATTACGCATCTAGCTTACTTATGCGTTTAATGTCTTCCGAGGTCCTAAATATAAGGCAAAGACACCCAAAATAAAAAATCCGGGGCTGAAACAAATAAGTCGTGCTTCGAAGATAGCCAGCCATGCCTAGAGAATTATATTCTCCATAGTACTCTTCAGCGTCGCCAATTTTTATCCTTAAAACAATGATAAGTCGTGCTTGCACTTCTTCGCGTTTCCTGTATAGTGCCTTTATAGAACCAAAAAGAACATGAGCTGACAACACTACCTAAGAACTCTACCTAGCTAAAAGCTTTCTTAACGAACTTTATCTGAGTTTCGTCACGATGTATTGTTTTCAAATATTTACAGTTTGATCACGCCGCACGCGTTTAAAAAAAGAAGGAAGCGAGACTTTCAGGACTCTCGTCTCGTATTTTGATACTGCTATAGCTTCCGAACATCGATTTCTTCGCTCAGTCACTGAAGGTTTCCCTTCGAGTAACGGTTCAGTTTATTCTTTCACGTCACCTTTCTCCGTACAAATACTCTTTTGCCATCATTTGTCAAAGCCAAGTGGCTCTCCCCTCAGTCACCGCTTCTTTGTTCTCAAAAATCAGGACGAGAAATACAGAAAAAGTTTGGGACTGCTTTTTTCTTATTATTCTTTGCCCTACCTTATCTTTGTGAATGTTACATCCTCTGATCTCAATGAAAGCTATCCCGGAGCTACTCGGGCGTGATTGTTCACATAAAAATATTACCAATAATATAGAGGCCCTCGATAAGCGGTGTTTTCTGGCGTGTACACACATGAAGCAGACACTTCAGATCTTACACAACGCTTTTTTGACATATATTTTTCAGGGACTACTATAACTACTCTTTTCGTCAACCTTATCCTGATTTGATTCTATAAGCCTTAAAACTAAATTCCCTGGGGGCTTTGGCAGGGAAGATTGTTTGATGATTGCTCGTCCTGCAATATATGTACAGCCCATACTCTTCGTCTGGACGCTTTCCCCTCTTCTCGGGCGCTGCTTAATTTGAGTAATTTGATACTTTTACCTAATGGTTTCCGAGTTTTGCTGTTGTAGCTGCCAGGATAGTCTAGCTACCTGCTTGGTTAGCTGCCTGTTTTAAGTGGTAAGAAAAGACTAGTTGTTCAAACTTGTATCTTTTCAAGTCTCTCAGTAGTGAAGTTTGAAAACGGCATTTTCGTTTAACTTTTCATGTGTCTGCCCCTATTTCTTAACGTTCACTTCGATGGCCATTCGGACTTGTAGTCTTGTTCCAAACTGCATAATGTGTTACTGGTCTAGGTGACGTTCTTAGGGGTCGTTCCAAAATACTGCTCAAGATAATATACTGCGAAAAAGGCGAACCCACCTAAAATGAATTGCTGTCTCAACTCATTACCTCCAGTTGATTTTTCAAGTGCATAGCACTTTAAAGACTCGACTTGTCATGCGTATCTGTTACGTGGTGTGATGAAGCTGAAACAGGCCTAAAACACTGCAAGCAATGCTCAAAACTGGGTTAAAAAATAAAGAAATAAGGTGTAAATGTAATCGACTAGATTGTTTAGAAAGTAATCAAAATAATTAGGTGAAGATTGCTAAACTCCTTCTTGAAGCTCACTTGCGAGGCCCGCACCACGCAAGTGAGTGCGCCATCTCGCGAAGCGCGCTTTCTACTCCTCCCACAGGCGCCTTCGTTAAAGCATTTTACGGAAAACACAACTTGACGGAATGGCTGTTGACAACAAGCATCTCAAACACAAACGCTCTAACAAACAGTTAAAATATGACGAATTCCACGAGAGAAAAAGATGAGGCCCGCGGTGTAATGCAAAGCTCCGGAAATTTTCGCCTCTGGTCTTCCTCAACGTGCACTCACGGAGCGAAAAAGACGAGCCTCTAGGGTTTCGCGTTCATCGAAATGCGGCCTCGACGGCCGGGGTCGAACCTACGACCTTCTATTCAACGGCCGAGCACCGTAATTGTTACAGCACCGCGGCAGAATAGTAACTAGCGGGTAGTAGATGAATCATGGCCTAAGGTAGCGGGCATGTCACACACCTAATTGGCGAATATCTGGAGCAAGATTCCATCCGTGTTAGTTAAAACACTGCGTGCTTACTTAAAACACCGGCGCAGACGCTTTGGTAAACGGAGCAGTATTGAACACGAACGGGAATCACTGGTTGCCAGTGTGACGCACTTTCTAAGGTTTCACATTAGCTGATCTGCACTCAGGATAGAGAAGTACACCAATGACTACACATTTTTTTATATTGTTCCCATTTTTTTCCCAGTAACTTAAGTGACAAGGAAGTTACATGAATTGTACAACCACAGAGAGCTAGGGATTAGAAAACTATATTAAAACACTCCATCGGAAGGGACTGCTGTAGCATTTCTGCTTTTAAAATAATAGACAGCAAATGCATGATATCTTTAAAAGGCGCTCTTGTTCCGCTTGTTACGCTGGAGCTACACACATATATACTTCCTCTCTGCACAGTGCGGGCGGGGCAATCGCCTGCAAATTATGCAAGGCTAGATCCGCCGGCTACCTACGACATCCTCAACCTTAAACTTAATCTCCGCACCGTGCGTACTTCGTGGGCATTGTGGAGGATATATTTGTTGTTCTTTGCATTGTTACCTAACTTAGACTTTACGTACACCTGGTCATGATAATCGCCGGAGCCATCCACCACGGCACCCCTCATAGTCATTATTATTATTATTATTATTATTATTATTATTATTATTATTATTATTATTATTATTATTATTATTATTATTATTATTATTATTAATATTATTATTATTATTATTATTATTATTATCTGGGAAGTGGCTGTGGTAAAAGTGTAGGTGTTTGGTGCTGTATCACTGGAGCTATTGGTGTTTTTTCTCGGAAAATGCAAATAGAAATATTTATTTTTGTTCACAAAAATCATACTCGAACTCATGATGAACCAGTCACTCTTTTAGATAAGGCAAGATTAGTTTTTGTTTGTATATTCTGTACTGTTGAAGAAGTGTCTCTTTAGAAAAACGTTTGTTTCTGCGCTCTGTATTTTTTTAGTGAAATCATGGGTCTTTTGAGGTGCCTCGCCTCCCCGTCTTGCGGTGATGGCCGTGGATCATGCCAGAGGCCCGCCTGGTCACAGGTCCTCACACCCGTCAACCACAAGGAAGCGAGCTGGCTCTCCCAGTGACACTGAAGACACCGATCTCTATTCTATGTCGGAAGACGACACATCCGATGGCAGCTTTATACCTGTCCGCGGTAAGAGGGCGAAGAGAAGGACGGCGAATACAGCAGCATCAGCTCCTGCAAGCACAGCGACTGTGCAGTCAAGGCCTGAGCGCTGGCCGCACGTCATCATCTTCATGCCCGAAGATCCATCAAGCAACCTATGGCTTCTGAACAGGCAAGCCCTTTCCGTTGCTCTCGAATGTGCGGTGCTACATCAAATTAAGGACGTACGAGTAAACCAAAGGAAGAAAATTCTTGCCATAGACGTGCACGATGTGAGTGCGCTAGGACAGCTGCAGCAAATGACTGAGCTAGGCGGCATTAAAATGCGCCCCTTTATCCCGATGGATGATAAATCGATTGCCGGTGTAATTTATGACATCGACATTGCCATTCCTAATGCTGACTTGTCTACCCTCATGAAGCCTGCAAACGAGGGAACTGTCATTACGCAAGTGCGGCGCCTTGGAAATACGCGCTGCGTAAACGTGTTTTTCAAGGGAGATTGCATACTGTCCCACGATAAAGTTGGACATTTCCGACATCCGGTTCGACCATTCATCCAAAAGCCACTTCAATGTCATCAGTGCTTCAGGCTAGGACACGTCAAGGGCGTATGCCCCAACTTACGACGGTGTCCCCGCTGCGCTGAACCTCATGCTGAAGACGCCTGTCGGGCGACTACTCTGAAGTGCGCCAACTGCAGCGGTCCTCATGCTGCCTCGTCCTCGAATCCAAAAGGAGCGCGCGGTTCTCAGACAAATGGCCCGAGACAACTCGACACACAGGGAGGCAGCCGAAGTAGTCCGGCGTCGGCGTCGACGTCGGCATCATCGAAAGTCTTCAAAGAAGACACATTCCCGAGACGCTACTTCCCACTCTTTACCGGTTTCATCCAATGGCGCCGCGAAAGGGCCCACCACTTCTACGAAAGAAATAGAGAAGCCTCCTTCTCTTGAGGAATGGCCCACGCTCCCGACGCGCTCTTCTGCCAAGGAACCTCTGCGGGTTGTGGCCACACCAGAGCCGTCTCCCGCCATGGAAGATTTGCCTAAAACTGATCGTCAAGTGATTTCGGTGCTGCGTTTTCTCATAGAAGCCATCCGAGCGATATTAGTCGACATGAAGACACTGTCTGCTCGAAGCGCACTTGGACTATTGGACGCCCTAAGCCCAGTGATTGAATCTCTCAACTAGGAAGATGGCTACTCACACCTCATCATTTCGTAAAGAAGTCAAGGCTGCATCCGTCATCCAATGGAACGCCAGAGGACTAAAATCACGCCTTTTAGATTTTCGTCAGTTTGTGTTTACCAACGTGTTTCCAATCATCGTCATTTGTGAACCCGATTTGTCGAAACCAATAAGACTGTCGGGGTACGAAGCTGTCATGTCTTCAACGAACGGTGCTTGCAGCAAAATCATCGTCTTTGTTCGTCGTGAACTGACGTATGTTGTGCAACCAATTCCACCTCACGATGACAATCAGTATGTCTGCATCACTGTGAAAAAGAACAAACTCATGTTTACTCTCATCGGCGTTTATATATCGCCGTCGAATAATCTCGATTCCAGGAGATTAGCGGATATTTTGAAAGTGTGTTCTGCACCATGGGTCATCATAGGTGATTTCAATGCGCACAATCACGCATGGGGAAGTACGCGGACAAAAGCAAGAAGACGCAGGTTAGCAAACATTGCCTACAATTATTGCCTTACTCTCCTGAACGACGGCAGCCCCACTTTTCTTCGAGGGGTGACATACGGCAGCTGTCTCGACCTTGCCTTTGTCTCTAACTCCCTCGCGAGATACGTCAAGTGGTTTCCAGATGTTGAGACACAAGGAAGTGATCACATTCCAATCGACCTTAACATCAAAGGCTTGTCTAGTTATGGTCCATGGACGATCATTCGAGCAGTCCAATGAACCAACTTCACATCTGACATGGAAGATGCTTGCAGCGATGGCCTACGATCTGGGTTAGAGCAAACAATTAGGAGCACAATGCAGAACGCCACTCGCACGGTGACGATATCTTCCACACGAAACGACTTTGATATAGAGTTGGAGCAACTCCGAGCACTGCGACGCCGGGTGGAGCGTCGGTATCGGCGTAAAAAATCGATTCACGATCTTAGGGCAGCCAGGAGGATGCAAAAGAAGATTCGGCGTCGCATGGATAGATTAGCATCGGAACGATGGACAACGTTTTGCCAGTCACTAGACCCTCGCAAGCCACTCTCACACATTTGGAAAACGGTGCAAGGTCTGCGTCACCCTACAGAGCAGCGCTTTCCATTCAAAACGCTCGCGCTATTTCAAAGGAGGCAAGACATCGATGTCGCAGAAGATTTCTGTGCGCAGATCGCCAACCAAGCCACTCGTCCAGATTCTCCAGTGAGAGGTGACGTCCCCCGCTCCCGTGACTACCACATGGACCTCCCTTTTACAATGGAGGAGCTCGAGGCGGCACTAGCTCTCTGCAGGTGTTCGACTTTCCCTGGCCCAGATGGTATTCCGTACCGAGCCTTGTGCAACCTTGGGGAAGGTGCAAGGAGAGAACTGTTGAGCCTCTACAACATCTCGTGGCAGGATGGCAATGTTCCTGATGACTGGAAAGTAAGCCGCTTGTTACCCATCTTGAAGCAGGGCTAATCCCCACTCGAACTAACCTCATACCGCCCAATAGCACTGGCCAGCTGCGTAGGGAAGATAATAGAACGGATGATACTAGGCCACCTGGAGTGGCATCTTGAATACTACAAAATTTATCCAAATTCAATGACTGGTTTCTGACGCGACCCCTCTTCTATTGACAATGTCGTTGATCTAGTCTCGTACGTTCAGCACGAAAGATCCCGTAAGCGACTATCTGCAGCTCTGTTTCTAGATGTGAAAGGCGCTTATGATAATGTACTACATGAAGCCATTTTGGGTGCTCTTGGGGTGGTTGGCCTTGGTGGTCGAGTCTTTCGGTGGATTTCGAGTTACCTGGCTGCAAGATCATTCTTTGTGTTAACAGAAGATGGCCCACCTACGCGACGCTATACTTCCAGGGGTGTTCCTCAAGGCGGAGTTCTTAGCCCGACGCTTTTTAATCTTGCACTAATAGGCCTTGCTGAATACTTGCCAAGCACCATTAAAATCTCAATATACGCAGACGACATCTGTGTCTGGACTTCAGCAGTCACACGTCCTCAGATACGTTCCCGGCTTCAAAAAGCAGCAACTATGATTGCCAACTACTTGTTAAAACAAGATCTCAGCATATTACCAGAAAAATGCGCGCTGGTGGCCTTCACTCGCAAAGCAATGACTCCTTATGTCATCTCAATCTGTGGGCGACCGATTTCTTACGCCAAAACCCACCGGTTTCTGGGCATCATTCTTGATAGGGACCTCTGTTGGAGTCCGCATGTGACCTATATGAAGAAGCGCCTGACCGCTATTTCCCAACTGTTCAAGTTCCAGGCAGGAAAAACGTGGGGGATGTCAGTAGACGCAATGATGGTGCTCTACAGAGCCCTGTTTCTCGGTTTCCTCAGATATAGCTTGCCCGTGCTAAGCAATACCTGCAAGACCAATGTTCGTGTTCTACAGGCAGTACAAGCCCAAGCGCTGATAGTGTGCCTCGGTCTGCCCAGATGTACGTCAACGGAAGCAACAATTGCAATTGCTGGTGACTCTCCAATACAAACTCATATTGTTGTAGAAGTCCTGAGAACGCACATCAGACACTTCACACGTGCTCTCTGTCATCACCTTGCACTGTTGCCTTCAGAGAGGCGCCAAGCATCGTTCGCCAAAATGATTGTGAAATACAACGATAAACTTCCCTCGGGCTTCACTCCTGCATCTAAACCATCCATACCGCCTTGGTGTCTTATTCGACCCACAGTGCATCTTAGTGTACCAGGGATCCGGAGGAAATCTGAGCTATCGTCGCCTGTGCTGAAACAACTGTCTCTTCTTCTTTTGCACGAGAAATATTCCGACAGCATACATGTATACACCGATGGTTCCACGAACCGCCAGTCTTCGTCAGGGGCAGTAGTTGTCCCAGCAAGAGGTGTTACCATCAGCTTTAGGACTGACCACTCCACGGCATCTACAGCAGCGGAACTAGCTGCTTTGCGCGCTGCACTTCGTGTGGTCAATCGGGAACCACCGCAACAATGGTCGATTTTCAGCGACTCAAGGGCTGCCCTATAATCTGTGCTCTCAGCACTGCGTCGCGGGCCATACGAACAGCTTGTTTTCGAAATTCGATGCCTTCTCCACACTTCACACGAGAAAGGGCATCATGTGACGCTTCAATGGCTGCCAAGTCACTGCGGCATCATAGGGAACGAACATGCCGATACTGCCGCGCGGGCAGCCCTTGAAGGAACACGAGAAGAAGCCTTACCACTTTCGCGGGCCGATGCTGCCAGTAATCTTCGGCGACGTACGCGTGAAATCACGTTTTCACTATGGTGCCCACCAAGCATCGATACGAATCGTCAACACCATCTGTCCTCTTTGATGGCTCTCCGCATGCCCACTGGACTCGACCGAAGAGAAGCCACCCTTCTTCATCGCTTATGGCTAGGAGTGGCATTTACAAAATCTTATTCCTTTGTCATAGGAATGGCCGACAACGCTCTCTGCGAATCCTGTCATTGCGATGAGACGCTACACCACATCCTGTGTGACTGTCCGTTTTATGAAATCCAGGGAAAGTCATTGGCGTCCGCTTTTGCGAGCATCGACAACAGCCAAATGTCTGTGGACACTATTCTGTCAAGTGCCCGAGAGAAGACATTGCAACAGAAGGCGACGAAAGCTCTGTTGAAATTCCTACGCGACACGGACTTGAACAATCGACTGTAACAGCAACGTCACACACCGCGAAAGACAAGACTGGACTATGACTGAGTTTGCGCGCGTGTGCTGCCGAATGTGCTGTGTTTCTCTCTTCCCTCTCTGCTCTCTATCTTTCATCTCCCCCATCCCTCTCCCATGCGCAGGGTAGCAAACCGGCTGCCTATAGGCTGGTTAACCTCCCTGCCGCTCTTTTCCCCCTGTTTTCCTTTCTTCCTTCCTGTACTGTTCCCTATTCTTCTTGTCCTTGTGCATTTATTCATGTATTCCTACCATCGTGATGGAGTTTCGGTTTCTAACGTAGCCTAACTACCCCTAATTTTTAAATAAATAAAAAATAAATAAAACATTGCGGTAATTCGATGGGCTCACATAGCTAACTATATGTCCTACCCAGGCAGCGCCGGAAGCTATCCGTATAGAGCAGTTTAGGGAGCATACCGAACTTTGTGCGACTTCTGATGAGCGACCCGCTTGGTTATATTTCATCTCAAAGCACGCATAACCCTTCACAACAACTCCGGCCCCTACCCGTTCTATATCGACGTGAAGCTTCACTTCTCTATAGCCTTTGGCTGAGAGTTGCTTTCACTAAAGTATATACCTCGTTAATTGGAATGACGGACAGCGGGGCATGCGATGTTTGCGGCTCCGATGAAAATATCAAACACCTGCTGTACCACCGTGCTCGATTCGCCTCAGAGAGACAAGTGCTTGCCAACGCGTTGCGGCGGCTAGATGTTCGGCCTCTTTCTGGGCAGCTGCTATTATAGCACCGTCCACATCCTTCGACAGCCTAAAAGGGAGTGAAAGCCCTCTTGTGTTTCTTGAGGAAGACGGGTTTTTGTGAACGCCTCTGAATTGCGGTGGAGTTCAGCACGCTGCAGTGAAATTACTGTCTGTTTTTCCTTCTTTTTCTTTTCCTTCTCTTTCCTCTTTTTCGTCTCCTTCCCCCAGTGTAGGGTAGCGAACTGGATGTCTTTCTGGTTAACCTCCCTGCCTTCTTCCTTTTTTATTTGTTTCAAAGCACGCTGTAGAAACAACCTTCAGTTCCACACTTGGCACTACAGGCTCACACGAGAAGCTAAATTGCAGGAGCTCAGAAGCGCGACGGCAGTGCCATTGCCACGTGCGGCTACTTCCTTTTATGAGCATCTCCGCGAAGTCAAGTTTTCTTTTTTAAGCTTTAGTCGTCCCCTTTGATGCGTACACTGAGCCGTAAACTAATATTACCCAAATGAAGCGAGTTTCAAGAAACGTACTAATGTAAAGCAGTGGAGCGAGTTTTGAGGATTATATGAACTCGTACTTGACTAGCTTGCCTGCTTGGTACGCAGTGGCTCCCCGACCTCAACCTCAGAAATGAGAGATTGCTTGCCGCTGTCATCGAATTGGAGTTAGGTAAGGTCAGTTGCGCACAACTTCGCCCAGCAAGTTCTATCTGCACTCGGCACCTTGGCTTTTAGAACGGCAAACGAACAACCGGGCGTCACACAATGCGAATAGTGTCACGAGTGAGTCATTCAATGCTCCCACCTACTACAAAAGCTTGTTCTCGATACCCCATTAACTGTGGCACATACCCACTTCAGGCATAATTCCTCATTGTCGTCAGCCACTGCATGAACGATTGGCACGAAATTCCTTGCAATAGTTTAGCGGATACCACGCTTCTCAGAAGAGTGACAAAGGATAGCTCGGCGAATGCCGGCTTACTACCCAAAAATTTTAATATAAATGCCGTAGTGGGTACCCAGCAAGAGTGCTTGCAGGAGTTATCCAATGAGTGTTTAGAAAAAGCTCTAAAAAGGCCGCTCGTCTATCTTTCGCTGAGACTGTGCTGTGCCTTCCGGGCAGGCCTGGCGTCTTTGTCGCACTTTATAGACACGTCATCATTTCTTGCGACGTGTTGTGAGTTCTGGCAAGTTCAGTACCGGAGGGAGGCCAACACATTGCACCGGGCTCTAAATGGTACGCTCGACTCCTTTACTGCCAAATGTATCATATTTAATATATAGATGAATTCACAAGAGAAGCGACACGGGTTGAAAAGTTGATATTTTGAATTTGATTGTTTATTTTATATTTTGTGCACATGCCACCCAGTATACCACATACCACCCGCCTGAAAGTGAACTTCGTTTTTTTTATTAACTACATTGTTTAGGTCGAATAAAATATTGAACTTATTCTTTAAAAAGGGGCCAATTTCGTCCTTTGTCATTTTTAAAAGTTAACGACAAGATAAAAACACAAGTATTAGGTTGATCAAGACAATTGTTTTTCTAATTGATGTACGCGTAATGAAACTTGAAGCAGCATTGTTTGAAGCTTGTGGGTTGAAGCAAATTGTTTCTTAAAAATGTCTGAACAGGCAACATTTTTTTAATTTGCTTGATTTGAGATTTTTCCCTTCTAAGCTAAACCACCTAGTGTTTCATAACTTGATGACCTATTACAGCATAATGCTTAAAATATTGCCTGTCAATACCGTTGCTGTACCTCAAACACAATTGCATAAATGGCCTCAAACATTAAATTTCCTCGGCAGTAAAGCTTATTGAAAAGTCAATATTTAAATACTCCATTTTCATTTTTTCCTAAAATCTCATAAACGTTCTGCATTTTTGATAGAAACAGAATATTAAAAAGCATAGCACATTATTTTATTTGCAGCGACAATATCACAGGTGGAAAGTTGAAGCTTTTCGAGCATGCGCTTAGGCGATGAACACATGAAAAATCGGGCTAAAAAAGTGGTTTTGAGTTTCTGATTTGTTTGAACAGGAACTTCCTAACTAAGAAGAAGCATAGTTAGCACAATCAGGAATAAATTTCTGTAAAGGCGCATTTCCGGTGGGCTTCGCCAGGCTTTATTACCGGATGAGCAATACATAATGACTCAGTCTAAAGCAATCCGTGCCTATTTGCAGACAACGCGATGAATTAAAATGCTCTAACACCAGCATAGGGCCACAGAAGATAGTACATGAACACTTGGAATGACCCCCTCCCATATCCTCTACTGAGCTGAGGAATGCATTGAACAAAAGCCATGGTGTACTCAAAACGCTGCATTTTTTCCAGATGACTTACAGCAGTGCTTGACACTAACAAAAAAATTACGGCATATTCACGGGGTGAATGATGATGAATGGGCGAAGCTCCGGAGGGATTCATCGGTAAACTGTGAATCTTCCGTGTAATTCGCCCAGTCGATCATTATGTAAAGACGTGAGAAACGCTGTGTGTGTATATACACAAATCAACTTTTATTTGTTCTTAGACGATGGATGGCTTGCGATGTCCCTTGCCTCGCGCGCTCGCACATCGGGATTCTGTCTGCGAGCGCGCGCTGCTGCCGCCTTGCGCTCTCTTCGCTGTGCAGCCTTATCCATCCGGCGACTCCGAGCGCGCGCCAACAGCGAACGGATTTTATTACAACGCTCCCCCTAGCGTACGTCGCCGCACTAAATCGAACGATTGCCTTCAACCAATGACACGCGCCATGTGTGACATCATTCCTATTTTATAAGATCTCGCGTCTTTCATCAACTACAAGTACCGCTTTCTAGTTTATAACATCTTGCATCTTTTCATCATCAGCTACAAGTACCACCATCTAGTAAACACTACAAGAACTAAACGAGAGGTGGCTACATACAGGAGACGGTACCGCCATCTAGTGAACACTGCAAGAACTAAACTAGAGGTGGCTACATACAGGGGACGGTACCGCCATCTAGTGAACACTGCAAGAACTAAACTAGAGGTGGCTACATACAGGCTACAGGGGACGCACAGCCCACGCCCTAAGGAGCTTCGCCCCTAAAACACGACCATAGTTAGTACCATTAGGTGAGGTTAACCAAACGCACCGAAAACATAGGCCTGCAACACGTGGGAAAAATATGCACGAAAATAATCTTAAAGTAACCAATGGTCCCTAGGTAATCTCCATTTGCATAGAGCATCTTGACATTCTTCAGCCATATGATCTTCTACACCATGATTTCAGATTCCGGCTTATACACTCCCAAGCTTGCCGCTCTTAGGTGGGAGAGTGAGGTTTCGTGCTTTGCTAGGCTTTACTAAACTATGTTCCTTAAAAATTACAGATTTCTTACAACTTCCCATAGTTGAAACCCTATGATATCATACATTGCCTACCAGAAGGGGTGCGCATAAAATTGTTGAGCAGCCGATCAGGGAAGGAAACGCTAAACAGTGTTCAGGTTAAAGACGCGGCAGCAGCGTTGCTAAATTTCAATATTTGTTATGCTTCAGTGGTTCCTCTCGCGAACCCATTCCCATTTACGTGTACTGAAACAAAACGCTAAAGACAGATGACTGTAGTAGCTGTGCCAATATCTTGGGGGTCTCAAGTCTCGGCTTGAAATGACAAATCGAGGAATTTCAGAAAGACGCGCTGAAAACTGTCATTCCCGTTTACCAAATCTGCCTTTCCTCTGTAAATATGGTCCTGTTTAAACGACTCAGAAGTTCAAGCCCAATTTTTTAGCCCTACTTCGCATGCGTTTATCGCCTATGTGCATGCTTGAAAAGCTGGAACTTCCACCCGTACTATTGTCGCTGCGAATAAAGCAATGGAATATGTTTTTATATATTCTTTTTCTATCATCTGTCAAGAACGTTTTGTGAGAATTTAAGAAAAGCCGAAGATGGGTTTTTTCAATATTTATTATTCAATAGGCTTAATTGTCAAAAAATTTTAACGTTTGAGGCCATTTATAAAACTATATATTTGAGGTACAACAACAGTATTTACAGGAGGAAATATTTTAAACACTATGTTGTAATAGGTCACTGTGTTATGAAACACTAGCTGGTATATCTTAGGAGGAAAAAAATCTCAAATCAAGCCACTTTTTAAAAAATGGCCCCTGTTCAGACATTATTCAAGAACACTTTTCTTCAGCATACAAACTTCAAACAATGCGGCTTCACTCTTCATTACGTGTTAATTTACTGAAAAAAAACTGCCTTCATCTATCTAATATTTGTGTTTTTATATTGTCGTTAGCTTTCGAAAATGACAAGGGACGAAATCGGTCCCTCTGCACAAAATGAGTTCAATATTTTTTTTCCTCCTAATCTATGCAGTTAATAAAAAAAAGAAGTCCACACTCAGGCTACTGGATTGTATGTGCACAAAATATAAAATAAACAATCAAATCTAAAATATCAACTTTTCGATCCGTGCTAATCTCTCGTGGAATCACCTATATTAGATGTAATGCCTAGAAAAATGTAACAAATTTCCGGAAATTTCGACCACCTGGGGATCTTCAACGTGCACCCAAATCTCACTGTCCGGGCATGCAGCATTTTCGCTTCCATCAAAAATGCGATATTAGAGTGAAGATACGCGTTTAATCAAATAAAAAAATTACCATTTATTAGTACTGGTTGGGTGATGCCTCAAATCAAAATCAATTCACTTTTTTCTTAAAATTAACTCTACAAGAAGAGCCAAAGCGGTCAGCGTTTTCTGAATTTTTCTCAAGCCATAACTGCTTCTTAGGCATTACGGGGTATAGGCGCGTATTATACGCGTATGTGACTTCTTTCAGATAATCCTGACCTGCCACGTCTACGTATCTGACTGTTTGAAGAGACAGGTTACTCTCGCCTGGGTCACATGACTCTCTGAAGAGAGTAGAATGACGCCCAGAAAGAGTGAACGTGCATCTTTGAAGAGAGTCAGATACGTGCGTGGCAAGTCAGGATTATCCGAATGCGGAAATTACATAGCAGCAATATAAGTATTTGACTATTAGAGTTTCCTCAATCACGATATGTTTCATACATAAAGAACACAGAGGCATAAGTTGCAGTGCCAGAAGTACTTTTTTTTGTTTCACATGAATATGATTATATAGTAGTGCGTATGTGCGCGCACGCGCGTGTGTTTATGTCTGTGAGTGTTTATGCGTGTGCGTGTGTGTTTGTGTGTGTGCGTGCACGTGCTTGTGTGTGTTTGTATCTGTGAATATGTATCTGTATGCGTGTGTACGTGCGTGCGTGTGCGTGCGTGCGTGCGTACGTGCGCGTGTGTGCGTGTGTGTGTGCGTGTGTGCGTGTGTGCGTGTGTGCGTGTGTGCGTGTGTGCGTGTGTGTGTGTGTGTGTGTGTGTGTGTGTGTGTGTGTGTGTGTGTGTGTGTGTGTGTGTGTGTGTGTGTGTGTGTGTGTGTGTGTGTGTGTGTGTGTGTGTGTGTGTGTGTGTGTGTGTGTACCGCATACAGATAACATTTGCCCCTAGCCAAAGGCGTGGAGTCTTAAAGATTTTTCGCAAGCAGCTAAACATAACCTGACCACCACAGCTTCACGGCCTAGAAAATGGTCTTGTTAAAAGAAAAGCAATATTGCTGCTGACGTTTTTTAGCTAGCTGCAATTGATTTTGGTGGATGTTGCCAGGGTTTGTCCCATTAATTCCTTCCTTCTATACCGACTGTATAATTCCTGCTCGACAGGACAAGCGCTCACGGCATCCCGTTACTCAGGTTACAATGTAGCATTGCCGAAGCCGCGTAGAAAGAACTTAATCTCTTGCCTTTCTTTTTTCAAACACGCACAAGCAAGTAACATACATACTGCAGATCAGCGTCAAAAGTAACTCCTGCCGACCCTTAAAGCCATCTTGCTCACACTGCCAAAACCACCTTTCAAGGGGACAAATCGAAGTATGGAAACGGCGGGTTGCGGTAATAAAGTACATTACCCTGGTGCACTTTTTATCGGTTGGCTACCACTTTGTGCTGAACACAGACGCTACTACCTATACGAAATCACTACTTTTATCTAGTTCCTTAGTTTGACAGTGGCGTTCCCCATGCAGATTCTTATCTGTAGTAGGGCTTGAAAATCGTGTGCTCAAGTATACCTCCCTGTATTCTGAGGATTCTTTCAAGAATACAGTTTATTAAATCGAAAAACAGAAACGCTAAAACGAAGACAATCAAACTGGAGGGAAAATTAGGGTGTTTCAACTCTTCCTCGTTGATATTCTTTGATCGTGTGCGTGGATTATACGCTTGCATTTGATTATATGCATGACGATATGCAGTGAACAGGGTGCCCCTCTCCCAGGCTTCTTTACAGAGAAAGTTTTCCGATCACGCTGCCCACGCAGCTACATTAACAATTTCCTTAGGCCCCCTACGCCCCACCCTCGTCCAGCATTTCCTATAGATAGGATATACCTATACACGTACCAATAAAGGCATCATCGGGCCCGCAATACACAATATATTCATAACAGACACATTGAATGGCATTAACTATGTGGCTTAACTTTTTCTCCAACAGAACTTATTACCCTCATAGTCCGCGCTTTGAAGAAATAAAGAAAAGAAGCAAATTTTTCACGGCATTGATGGCCACGAGGAGATAGCAAAACAAACCGGAGTACACACGTAGGAAATCGAGAACGCTAAACACACATTTTTTTGCAAATAAAAACATACATATCACTTACGTGCAGTGTTGTCTGCCTAAAGTTCTCCTTTTGTAGCTTCATTTTTCTTTCCTTTATTTCGTGGACTGCGCGGATATGGAAACTCCACGAGTGCAGCCCTGCTGAAAGATGGAAGAGCTGTGCCGGATTTGTAAACAAGAAACGCAGAAGGGTTAAAATTTTGAAAGGTCTTCTTAATTTCAAAAAGAGGACGCGACCCGGTGCATTCGTCATGCGCTGACCGTTAGGCTGGCCCGGAGTAGGAGAAGGATATTTATGAACAAAATATGACGGGTGAAGTGGAGCGTGTGATCCGATTTCCGGCGGAGGATTTCCTTTGTTTCTTTCCGGCAGATTTAGTGCCTTTTGCGAGCCGCGGCAAAGGCACGAGTGCAGCAAGGTTTCTTCAAGGATAAGACGGGCTCCACTTCCTGTTCCTTCCCACCGCGCGTCAGTTTCTTACTTGCCCGCTCTCCGCTAAGAATCGGACGTGTTTAATCATTTACCGCTGCCCGTGTACCCCCGCCGCTTAAACGGCTCCTCAGCAAACTTTGAAAATACGAACGAGCACAATATCCCCTCGCGCCATTTCCCCGTCCTTGCGGCACAACTCGTGACGACAGCTGTTTGTTCACGTGATATCAGGATCTAATAAGCTGTCTACTTGGTCCAAATACAAGAAATATTTGTTGAGAATTATCGCCCTCGGTGCTTTGCTCTGTAGACACATGCTTGTGTGTTTTGCCTCACATGACCATCATGCGCAATAAACTGTGTGTGTGTGCGCGCGTCTTTGTGCGTGTGTGTGTGCGTGTGTGTGTGCGCGCGCGCGTGTGTGTCTGTGTTTGTGCGCGTGTGCGTGTGTGCGTGTGTGTGCGCGCGTGTGTGTGTGTGCGTGTGTGTTTGTGTGTGTGTGTGTGTGTGCGCGCGCGTCTTTGTGCATGTGTGTGTGCGTGTATCTGCGTGTGTGTGCGAGTGTCTGTGTGTATGTGTGTTTGTGTTTGTGTGTGTGTGTGTGTGTGTGTGTGAGTGAGTGTTTGTGTGTGTGTGTGTGTATGTGTGTGAGTGTTTGTGTGTATGTGCGTGCGCGCGTGTGTTTGCGTGTGTGCGCGTGTGTGTGCGCGCGTGTGCTCTCAGGTTGGTGGAGTGGGGGTCTTTGTTGCTTGAGCAGTAATTCTCGACTTTGTTAATAAGGTGGTGTTCGTTATGGCTCCCAAAGCAACGCCTGG
Source organism: Rhipicephalus microplus (assembly GCF_043290135.1). NCBI lineage: Eukaryota > Metazoa > Arthropoda > Arachnida > Ixodida > Ixodidae > Rhipicephalus > Rhipicephalus microplus. The sequence continues at coordinate 580,992 of NW_027464661.1, read as the reverse complement.
TGGTGCTGCGACAGCTGACAGACAGCGCCATCTCTGGCAGAAAATGTAAACTGGGCATGAACGTCACGCGCCTTTCCTTCTCTTCGCCGCTCTGCCGATCGCTTCCGTACACGTGCAGACTCCCTTGCAGCGCCTCGCAATGCAGCGCTTGAAAAAAAGTCTCCAAACTGGACAGGCACTTCGAAAAGTGAACATAATCAAAGCAGAAAGGTTCGTTATTCCCGTTTCCGTTGTAGAGCACACGACAACGACGCCCGACTTAACGCGAAGTGCATTTCCGAAGTTCGCGAGATTACCGTGTACGATAGGTCGAGGTAAGCTTTCTTCAGTCTAACGTTAATTATATCTAATGGTCCATGCAGCGCACAATGAAGCCACGCACGATATCGATGTTCTACGTTGTTAGCAATGAAAAAAATTGTTGTTTTGTTGTTTATACTGGCAGTAGCAGACAAGTACTCTAATAAACGAACTTTGCGGTGTGCAAAAAAGAAACAAAGATTACACGGCCATAGCACTAAAAAGCCTGACAAGGTTAGTCTTGTCTTCAGTAGCACTGCAGCATCACTGGCTGACATAGCCGTGAGGTATACTATAACTACTGCGAAGCAAGTTCTCTGACTTCAGTGTCTGGTAATGGCTCTAGCATGTAGGCGTTCCAGTGCCTTGGCTTATTCTTTTGGTTACCTTTGTGTTCATTCGTGCTGTCAGAAATCATTTCCAAGGCCACGTTGAAGAAACCTCATGCTTTTTTTTCGATAGACATGGCAAGGCTCCCAGCTGTCCACAATCTTTTAACCAACCCATTCAATTCCCTAGTTATCCTGCCATATAGGTGGTGCTAAATAGGGTCAACAGCACTTAAGTGCACTGTTGCAGTTATGCACCTTGAATAAAATATGTATCAAATGTAGCTTCTATCATTATCTTATGCGTGACTGAGAAATCGAGAACGATGCAAATAAAGAGGTAAAAGATAAAAAAAATGGCAGCATATCCACGGAGTGAATGATGGAGAGTGGGGCGAAGCATTCGTCCGTCCATGCGTCCGTCTGTGTGACCGTCCATGCGTCTGTTCGTGCGCCCGTCCCTGCGTTCGTTCATGCATCCGCCCCTGCGTCCGCTCATGCGTCCATCCATGCATCTGTCTGTGCGTCCATTCGTCCATCGTTTCAACACTCCAAGTCCCACCATCTCGCATCTTTTTATGATATATTCCCCATATAGAAGCACCGCCATTCAGTGGACATTCCAAGGACTAAACGAGAGGTGGCACACGCACACTTTCTTACGGCTTGCGCTTCGGGTCTACTTCCCACCTTCAACCACCTTGAGTTCATGGTATATACTAGTTCACTGTATTCATGGCACTGCGGCCCAATGCTCGCTAAACGTTTCTAAAACTAAGGAGGTTACACCCAGCGAGTATAATGTAGCAACCCTTTCTTGTCCGATAGTGCTCAATGTACATGCCAATGGCTGCTAATGGGGATCGCAGCGTGCGCGTTGACTAAAAGCCGAATGCTCCTGTCTCTCATTCCCCATTAGCAGCCAGTGGCATGTACATTCAGCACTATTTTTTTATTGTTAAACAACGCACAGAAGAAATCTCTCACCGGCATCACCTTGGAGGTCAAATGTTATACCTATTTCGGGTATGTGCCACTGGTGGTTACGTACTACGAGAAACGCACAAGCCACGCCATAAGGAGCTTCGCCCCTAAAAATATCACAGCATACCCTCAGAGTGAATGATGACGAGTGGGTCGAAACGGCCGTCAGCCCGTCCATGCTTCCGTCCATCCATTTTTTCTTGCATCCGTCCGTCCGCGCGACCATCAGTGCACCCGTCCTTGAGTCCGTCTGTCCGTACATGCGTCCGTGCGTGAGTCCTTCTATTCGTCTGTCCATCCATTCGTGCGTCCATCTGTCCATACGTCCGCGCGTCCAACCATCCGTCCGTCTGTGTGCTAGCTCGTCTGCCATTCATTCATGCGTCCATCCGACCATCCATCTAGTGAACACTCCAAGTGCCACCATCTCGAATCCCCTGTGTAACATACCCGCTCTAGAGTGGGTATGTGCCACCAGTGCCAACCTACTACCACTACATACATCGGGGACGCCCAACCCACGGCTTAAAAGGCTTCGCCCCTAAAAAGTCCTGAAGCAGAGTGGAGACTGAACCTAGGTTGGTTGGGTCTAAATGGGTATCAAATCTGGGTCGTTTGCGTGGCAAGCAAATGTTCTACCTAACAGCCACGCCCTCTGCCTCTGAAAACAGTGACAATAACTTTCCCTGCTTGAAAATGCAGTAAAAGTAGCTTTCATGCTTCACCAACACCTATGTTATGTATACATGCTTCACAATTCAACATGAAATACTGCAGTAATAATGCGTGGTACAAGCGTCTATTGATAAAGGCGTCAGCCTATGTGGTTAATATAATGGCTCCATAGTTCAAAGCCGGTACCCAGCTACATAAAGCACACACGCTACTGCGCCTATTCTTTTAAAGTCACGTAGTGGGTGAATAGCGAATTCGTAAAAATTTCGTGCACTGACCCCCGTATTCACAAACGCTCCTCGACTCGACTTCCACCTACACTTGACACAGTTGAGCTATGCGCCACCGCTCGACTGAAATTGACACCGCGCTACTCAAGAATCGCAGCAGATTATCGCTAATGTGCAATGATTTGTCGTGACTAGAGGCGGCGCTCCCAACGCCTTTCTCAAGTGAAGGTGAAGCATTGAGTGAAGGGACGTTCTATAATATGAGGGTAAGTGTTTTAAGTACGCACTAGGAACAGGATGTTACTACCGCATTCAATTCCTAAAGGCGAAGCTTTTGGGTCTCGTAATTTTATTCTATTTACAAGCCTTTTTAGGAACATTCCTAAACACGGAAGTGCGTGCATGACCGTACGTACTTTGCAGAGGGACAAGAGTATCACCCAGATGTCGTGCAACTAGATAACTTACAAACTGCTCATTTAGCTTTCGCAGAGCGTTTTTAGCGAGAGCTCACGGAAACTAACTTAAAACGAAATTTGTTAAAGTACAGAAGGGGTGAACATATATAGAGAGAAAGCCATTTGAAAACTGCGTCTTCCTTCCGGCATAATGAACCAATGCCCCGGGAAGCACACCATATGCAAAATACATTTTTTTTTCATTTCGTGCAAGAAGCAATAAGCAGCTGTCTAACCCACACTTTTTAAAAGAGGAAAGAACAACACAGACTTGGAGTAAGCACACTAGATGTTTACGAAATCTGGCAGAATTGCTCGTTAGCTTTGCACTTCCACAGTATCGCATTCGTGATTCGAAATCGCACTCACATCAAATATTTAAAACCCATGCACTCTCCTTCACGTATTTGCATTAGGGTTCCACAAAGCGACCACAAATGGCAAGAACAAGCATTTCGAGTCGACTAAGTTTTAAGCACTATAAATAATATGTTCGGTTGAATGCCTGCACGAGCTTGCCCAATTGCTCTCTTTAATTACTCTATAATAAAGAGCTGCGCCTTTGATAGTCTGAGTCGTGTTTCTAATAACGCTTTCGGAAACTTATCCCGCGCTCGAGAGGGTAATATGCTGGTGTGAAGACGCGAAGTAACTTTGGCATCGCTCTTCGCTTCCACTGATTAGCGGTTCTACCCGACTCTCGCAACTGCGAAGCTCCAATTACAGAAAAGTTGCGTTTATGTTGGCAATGTAATCTTATAACGCTGCAACAGCAAGGTTTCGAGCCAGTTACTATGTAGAGTGGAGGTGGATGAGGAGAAAAGTAATGAGAGCATCCAATTTTAAGTTTATGAGCGCGCCAATCGTACACTTTGTTCGTGTCGTACGAAAGCAATAGAGGCGTTAAGTAGTGTATATTTAACAACGCGCGTGACGAAGTGAGGCACGTCGAAATCGCAGGAATAATTCTGAAAAGCAGGTGTTTTTTTTTAGGGGCGAAGCTCCTTAGGGCGTGGGCTGTGCGTCCCCTGTATGTAGCCACATCTAGTTTAGTTCTTGCAGCGTTCACTAGATGGCGGTACCGTCTCCTGTATGTAGCCACCTCTCGTTTAGTTCTTGTAGTGTTTACTAGATGGTGGTACTTGTAGCTGATGATGAAAAGATGCAAGATGGTATAAACTAGAAAGCGGTACTTGTAGTTGATGAAAGACGCGAGATCTTATAAAATAGGAATGATGTCACATATGGCGCGTGTCATTGGTTGAAGGCAATCGTTCGATTTAGTGCGGCGACGTACGCTAGGGGGAGCGATGTAATAAAATCGAGTGGGCAAAATGTACAGAGGATTCATGGTTTACCAGGTTTACCTCCGGAGCTTCGCCCACTCATCATCATTCACTTCGTGGATATGGCGGCACTTTTTATGAACCCTGTCTTGGCAGAGCTGATAATTGCGGTATTTCATGTGTCTATCTTTTTTCAGTGCACTGACTGGTGGTTCAGTTGCTCAGCAAACTCAACTTTTCGAGAGATTATTCCACATTGCAGTCTCCTGGCATTGAACTGGAAGACTGTAAAGAAATCACCATGTTTTTGAAAAGTATCAAAGCACAACCAAATCAATTTAAGAGACAATTGCGCTGGGGAATGCTCAGGGAGCTTTAAATATTGTCTTTAACTGTGGTTTATTACCAATGACGCTAAGTGGCATGCTTGTCATTTGAACTACACCATATACATACTATAGCATTGCAATGATGTTAGCAGTTTATGGTCCCCGTAGTTTGGCTGACCTATACATGTAACTGTCTCTTGGAATCATTTCGCTGTGTCTGTCACAGACACAAGTCCTTTGAAAGATTGCCCCTTCTTTCGTTCTCATCCCAACACGGACGCACGGACGGACAGACAGACAGACAGACAGACAGACAGACAGACAGACAGACAGACAGACAGACAGACAGACAGGCAGGCAGGCAGGCAGGCAGGCAGGCAAGCAGGCAGGCAGGCAGGCAGGCAGGCAAGCAGGCAGGCAGGCAGGCAGGCAGGCAGGCAGGCAGGCAAGCAAGCAGGCAGGCAGGCAGGCAGGTAGGCAGGCCGGCAGACGTGATGTGAGCGCAATTTCGCAATCACGAGTGCGAAAATGTGGAAGTGCAAAGCAAGCGAGCAATTATGCCAGATTTTGTAAACACCTAGTGTGCTTACTCCAAATCTTCGTTGTTTCTTCCTGTTTTAAAAAGTGCGGGTTAGACCGCTGCTTAATGCTTCTTGCACGAAATTGAAAAAAAATCAATTTTGCAAATGGTGCGTTTCTCGGGGTATTGGTTCATTATTCTGAAGGAAAAACGCAGTGCTCGAATGCTTTCTTCTATATATGTTCACCCTGTCTGTACTTTCACAAATTTCGTATTCATTTAGTTTCAGTAAGCTCTCGCTAGAAATGCTTTGCGAAAGCGAAATGAGTAGTTTGTAAGTTTTCTAGTTGCACGACATGTGGGTGACACTGTGTCCCTCTTCCAAGTGCATTTGGTCTTGCACGAACTTCCGGGTTTAACAATGTTCCTAGAAAGGCTTGTAAATAAAATAAAATTACGGGACCCTAAAGCTTCGCCATTAGGAGTTGAATCCGATAGTGGCATCCTGTTCCTAGTGCGTACTTCAAACACTTACTGTATGAAACCTTTACGAATTTGCTATTCACCAACTACGTGGCCCTAAGGGAATAGTTGCAGTAGCGTGTGTTCCTTTTGTAGTTGGGTAAAAGCTTTCAACTACGGAGCCATTATAATGATCACATAATATGACGCCCTTTGGCAATGGACGCTTGTACCACGCATTATTACTGCAGCATTTTATGTTGCATTGTGAAGCATGTGCACATGACTCGTGTGTTTGTGAAGCATGAAAGCTACTTTTACTTCATTTTCAAGCAGTGGAAGTTATTCTCATTGTTTTCCGAGGCAGAGGCATGGCTGTGAGGTAGAACATCCGCTTGTCACGCAAACGACCTGGATTCGATCCCCATTTGGACCCAGCGAGCCCTCGTTCAGTCCCCACTCTGCATCAGGGCTTTTTAGTGGCGAAGCTGCTTAAGCCGTGGGTTGTGCGTCCCCGATATATTGTTACGAGTAACTTATCAATATATATACTATGGACCGTGCTCGGCGAATAAGATGGCGACAGTTCATCAACAGCCAGCAACCGACGTCTTCCTTCCTTTTCATGAAGCAAAGCTGTGCCGGCTGTTGTGTACATAACCCCCCGGCGGTAGAGGCACCGTCTCGGTTCTTGAGTATACTAGGATGTGGTAGAAGGAGGGTGATAAGGCTTGAGTCGAGCTATGTGCACGATGTCCCTCGAAGCTGACGATGATGACGTTGGATCGGCTGGAACGATCTCGTATGTAACGTCAGTCACCTGGCGAACGACCCGGTATGGTCCAGTGTAGCGTGACAGCAGTTTTTCGGAAAGACCTACACGCCGAGTGGGGGACCAGAGAAGGACAAGGGAACCCGGTGAAAAGTGCACGTTTCGATGATGGGAATCGTAGAGCTGTCTTTAGTGCTCCTGTGAGGCCTACAGACGGCTGCAGGCAAGTTGGTGTGCATGGTCAGCTCGCGCGATGGATTCGCTGATATACTCAGTGACCGAGAGCAGCAAGGTGTCAAAGGGTAGGGCGGGTTCTCGGCCGTATAGAAGATAGAATGGCGAACAGCCAGCAGTGTTGTGACGTTGCGAATTATATGCGAACATCACAAATGACAAATGAATATCCTAGTCCTGGTGGTCGGCCGCTACGTATTTTGAAAGCATGTCGGTTAAGGTGTGGTTCAGGTGCTCCGTAAGACCGTTCGTTTGCGGATGGTACGAAGTGGCAAACTTGTGCTTGGCAGAGCAAGAGCGCACGATTTCATCAACGACAGCTGATAGGAAGGTCCGGCCCCGGTCAGGGAGAAGTTGGCATGGAGCTCCGTGTACTAAAAGAATATCATATACCAGAAAGTCCGCCACATCGGTTGTGCAACTCGTCGGAAGTGCTCGTGTGATAGCGTACCGTGTCGCATAGTCAGTGGCAACAGCAATTCATTTGTTGCCTGAGCTGGAGATCGGGAGTGGGCCAAGCAGGTCGAGGCCAACTAAAAAAAGAAGGGGGGGAGGGGTCAGAGGGAATGTCGATCGGCTGAAGGTATCCAGCTGGTAGGGAGGATGGCTTTTTGCGACGCTGGCAGGGCTCACAAGCGGCGACGTAGCGTCGAACAAAACGGGCAAGACCAGGCCAAAAGAAACGACGACGTACACGGTCGTATGTGCGAGAGACGCCCAAGTGGCCCGCCAAAGGAGCGTCATGAAGTTTGTTGAGGACAGTCGCACGAAGATGTGCTGGTATGACGGGGAGTAAGTCATGGCCATATGGATCAACGTTACGGCGATACAGAATCCAGTCTTTGAACAGGAACCTTTTTATAGATGCGTCGTGAGGCACTGACTCAAGCTTGTCAATGTTGGTTCACAGGGAAGCATCCCGGCGTTGTTCGTGGCCAAGGTAACGTAGGGACCAACGAGCGAGGTGTCCTGTGGGATCCTTGAGTGAGGACAGCCAGCAGAGCGCGTGGTGATCGGCGACTACTCGGAATGGACGCCCGTATAAGTATGGGCGAAACTTGGCGACTGCCCACACAAGAGCGAGACACTCACGCTCCATGATTGAATAGATGCGCTCGGCGGTAGATAGCAGTCGGTTTGCATATGCGATAACACGGCCATGTCCGCGTTGGTGTTGCAATAGTATTGCTCCTATGCCATGCCCACTAGTGTCAGTGCGAACCTCGGTTGGAGCTGATGGACCGAAATGAGCTAAATTCAGCGGTGTTGTAAACAGGGTCGCGAGCTGGGAAAACGATGAGGCTTGATCAGCGCCCCAGAAAAACGGAGCGTCCTTCTTCGGGAGGTTTATGAGTGAACGTGCAATGATCGCGAAGTCCTTAACAAAGCGTCCAAAATAGGAGCACAAGCCCACAAAACTGCGAACGTCCTTTGTTGACTTCAGAACAGGAAAGTCCGTGACGGCGTGAATTTTCTCGGGATCCGGGCGGACTCCTGCGGCATCGACGAGGTGAACAAGCATGGTTATTTGACGATGAGCGAAGTGGCATTTCGAAGAGTTCAATTGAAGTCCGGCTCGACGAAAAATTTCAACATCGCCGATAAACGATCTAGATGGGAGTCAAATGTGGGCGAGGAAACGATAACGTCGTCTAAATAACATAAACAGTGTGACCATTGAAGTCCTTGAAGCAATGAGTCCATCATTTTTTCGAATATAGCCGGCGCATTACAGAGACCAATGGGCATAACTGTGAAGTGATTAATACCGTCAGGAGTGACGAATGCGGTCTTCTCACGGTCCATCTCGTCTACAGCGATCTGCCAATAGCCAGATCGAAGGTCGATAGTGGAAAAATACGTAGCACCGTAAAGGCAGTCTAAGACATCGTCGATTCTAGGAAACGGGTAAACATCTTTCTTCGTAATTTTGTTGAGATGCCGATAATCTACACAAAAGCTCCATGTTCCATCCTTCTTTCTGATCAGGACGACAAGAGAAGCCATGGAGCTGCACAAGGGCTCGATTATGTCATTTGCAAGCATCTTTTCGACTTCCTGTTGTATGACTGTATGCTCGTTCGCGGAAACATGGTATGGACGTCGGTGAATGGGACTCGCGTCACCAGTATTGATGCGATGAGTAACAACATTCGTTCGGCTTAAGGCCGGGCTGGCGATGTCGAAAAAAAAGTCATTGTAGAACTCCAGGACGTGACGGAGGGCTTCCGCTTAATCAGCAGCAAGGTCTGATGGTACCATGTGGTCAACGTCGACGTCCGATGAACGTGATAGCGTTGGGTCATGATCTGAGGTGCAGCGATCATCCACTCTGAGGGGCTCAACCGTATGGTTTGTAGGGCAGTAATTTCGGCCAGGAAGATACCTTGGGGAAGAATTTGGGCAGTGAGGGCAAAATTGACAACAGGAAGGCATGTGCGGTTGCCAACAATTGTCAAAATGGTGTGCGGAACACCGACGCCATGCGTAAACATCACGGCACGAACTGGTGCCACCATGTAATCGCCGTCAGCTACAGGTGGCATAGAGAAGAGGTCGATGTGTGCAACACAGTTAGGCGGAAGGCGTACGAAATCAATGCAGCAAAGACGGCTTTGGGGTGGGTTGGTCAGATCAGAAAGCAGAGGCATCTCAAGGTCAAGACAGCCGGCTGAACAATCTATAAGGGCTGAGTGAGTGGTTAGAAAATCCATACCGAGAATTATATCATGAGGGCGATTTTCTATAATGGTGAAAAGAACAGCAGTGCTTCTATTGGCAATAGTCACACGGGCAGAGCACATGCCAATAATGGCGGCAGTTCCCCCATCGGCGATTCGAACGGCTCGGTTCAAGGTGGGTGTGATAACTTTCTTTAGGCAGCGACGAACAGCAGCGCTCATTATGGACACATGCGCGCCGGTATCGATCGACGCGCGCAAAGCTACATTGTCTAAAGTAACGTTCAACAGATTCCAGGTGGTCAGTAATGTTACACGAGGATTTCTTGCAGAGGTCATCGTAAATGCAGCTCCACCTCCAGAAGCTGCACTGCCTAGTTTTCCGGTCGGGGGCGCTGCGAATAGGTCGGAAAGGCAGGACGGTGTTGTGGGGGCGAACGAGATTGATGGCGAGCAATGATGGTGAGCGGGCGTAGCGAGGTCTCGTCAGAGGTGCGGCAGAATGAGAAGATGTGGTCGGCATAGGGGAATCAAAATCAAATGCTGAGGACGACTGGTGAACAGAAGTGGCCTGGGCCCATAGTGTGCCGGCGGAGCCCAGTGATTGCGGCAGTGGCGAGCAATATGACCGACGCGTCGGCAGTTGAAGCATACAGGCTTGTCGTCCAGTGTACGCCATTCGGACAAATTGCGCTGTAGAGAGTAGTTGGGACCAAAGCGAGGAGTGGAGGGACGACGATAAAAAGGCTCGGAGAGTAGACTGGTTGAATGGGGTGTAGGCCGACGTTCGATATTTCTTGACGAACGACGGCTTGTATCAGTGAGATCGTGGTCGGTAAAGGATCAGGCGTTGGGAATGGAGTGACTACTAGTTGAGCTGCCTCGACCTCACGACGAATGATGCGGGTGAGGTTGTCACATCGGGGAACTTGGCGGACGGCGTCATCGCAAGAGGAAATAGCAGCTGTGTTCGGCAGGCGCGTGATGCCGTGGGTGATGCGGCGGGCTTTAGCCTGTTCTAGACGGCGGCAGTCTTTCAGGATCGTGTTGATGCTCGTGACATTATTAAAAACAGCAGGTTGAAGGCATCGTCAGCAATACCTTTGAGGTCGTGATCAACTTTTTCGTCTTCCGACATGCTGGTCGACCTTGCTACAAAGCGCCAAGACGTCAAGAATGTATGAGACGTACGATTCAGTAGACGTCTGGGCGCGAGTGGCGAGAGTCTTCTTGGCAGCGAGCTGACGACCAGATGAATCGCCGAAAAGATCACAGATCTTCGTTTTGAAGAGATCCCAGCTTGTGATTTCGGCTTCATTGGTTTCGAACCATGTCCGCGGCGTGCCGTCGAGGTAGAACACAACATTGGCGAGCATGAGCGTGCGATCCCAGTGGTGGGTAGCACTGCCCCGCTCGTACCAGTGCAGCCAGGAGTCAACGTCGATGGTACCGTCCGCGGAGAAAGTGCCAGGATCCCGCAGGGGTGGCAGGGTGACGTAGATTGTCGACTCGGCTGGAGAGGCCGGTGGTGATGAGGCAGTGGCAGTTGAAGTAGCCGAAGAGTCCCCGGTGTTGCGACTGCTGCGTGTCTCCATCGAGGTACGGGAGTCATCCACCTCCCCCAATAATGTTACGAGTAACTTATTTATTAAGTTATATACGATGGACCGTGCTCGGCGAACAAGATGGCGACAGTTCATCAACAACCAGAAACCGACGTCGTCTTTCACTTTCTTGCAGCAAGGCTAGAGTGTACTAGAAGCTTTTGAGTGGTGCGAGCGGCTGCCTGGGAGCGGCCGTTTCGGCATGGAATGATGCGGTGGCGATGGCGTCGACCAATCTGCCCGGGCGGATGGCTGGCAGGCGTTCCGCGTAGGTGTTGGTATCTCTGTCGCGCCAAGTGTGAAGATGATCTCCCTCTTTTTTTTCTTATTCACATACCTCCCCTTTTCCGCGCAAATAAACGTTATTTGACATTATTGTTATTGAAGTTGCTGCTGACCGCACTTCAGCCCGAAGCAGCATAGTACATTGTACAATATAACGAGCGCGTGTTTTTTTTTTAATTTTTAAAGTGTACATATTTTATACGAGAAACCAGCTGGCCGGTACACACCAGAAGCGCCCCCCCCCCCAAAAAAAAAGAAAAGGAATATGCTGCACACAAAACGAAGAACTCTTGGTCGATTCCACATAAAACACCAAAGCTGGACTCAAATAAAAGGCTCGTTGCTTGTGGCTGCGTGCAAACACGACAAAAAAGTAGGCTTTATTGATATTATTTGAAGAACAGCAGAGTTTTTTCAAACCTCTTTTTGGTTTTGAAATATGGGAATAGATTCATTGTTGTAGGACCCACAGAAATGCAAATACGTAATACTGCAGAAGAATGTCTTAGGTGAAACATAGTAGTCGAAGATTTTGAGAGTTTAAAAAACGCAACAATACTGCAAAGCAAAGTCGTAACTAATGATAATCTTAATTGATAATATAAAAATGCAAGGTTTACATATTTAAAAAACAATACATTTGGACTTAGGTAAATTGTAAAAAACGTAAAATATAGAGCCAGGATACGAAAGATAACATAAAACAAAGCAAACAAAACGACAGAGTTTAGGTTGTCTTTCCAAAATGCATTTAAATAAAAAGAAAGATGTTATGGTCGAAACATCGCTTGAACGGACACTGAAGTGTAACAATGAATTGGCTTAGATTGATTAATTATGCACCGAGATCCCTAATGCTGCTAAAATTACCATCACAGGTTTAATACAAAAATATTCAAGATCAAAGATTTATTTTGAGATTTCGCGTCATTATTTGCACGTTCTCTCGCTTACAAGCCTCTTCTAGGAAAAATTGTTTTTCTTCTTTGGGTACCGTCCAAAAATTAAGTGTGTAAGAAAATATGCACGAAAAATGACATCCGTTTTACGCAACTGTGGCATTTTATAGCCTACTCAATTTTAGGTGCTGCTGTGCGCTTCTTCGTTTCTCATCCCGCGACTTGTTCAAACAGGTGAAGTATACGGCTCGTTGAATGCAAAGTTCACGAGTGCTAGGATTCAGTGAGCACGCTACGTACGACACGCCGTCAAATCCAGGAAACTCGTGCAGCGCCCATGAATTTGATGGTAGGACAAGACCACGAAGGTCACCGAGAGTGACAACCGCGTCAGACGAGGGACTTGAGCTTGTCTCTTCAGCTTCGTCGCCATGTGAAGAAGTTGCACCGTTGGTATCCACAAGGAGCTGTGCAGGAGTGCTAATGCGTCGCCGTTTTCTGTTGTCATTCTCAGCCGGCACACACTGATGCCGCCGCTTTGTTTGGGTCTGCGGAGCCGGTGTTTTGAGCGTCAAATATGCAGGCAGGTTGGGCAAGATCGTCGGGACTGCATCAGGGGCAAGTGTCGGCGTTCCCCTAGGAATTCGGACTTGAACACCATTGATAACATGTACGTAGTCTCTCACAATGAAATGCGGTTCGGAATGTAACTCGCACACAGCACAATCGGCGTCAAGTGGCTTGTCAAGCCGATGGAGGTTCCGCTCCCAAAGAAGTCGTCGTTCTTCGTCTTTCGGGGCCTTAAAAATCGATAACTTCCGACTTTGTTGCACACGCGGATATCCAGTTGTGCAACCTGGCGCGTAACAATGGTTTAGACGCTGCTTCTTTGTCATTTCGCGACTAAAACCGAGATGCCGGCCATGCCGCCGAGCCAGCCGAGTAAACCAAGTGGGTAGATTTGGCGATGGCAGCGCCGCCGCTACTTTCGCCACAAGTTGGGGATGGAGAAAGCAAGGGGAAAGCGTTTCGGTCGCGCCACTCAAAAGTTCTAGTACACTCTAGCAAGGCTGTGCCCACTGTTGTGTATCAATATGTAATAGTAGTAGGTAGTCACCGGTGGCACATACCTGCACAAGAGCGGGTATGTGTCACGCGGGGATGCGAATGGTGGCACTTGGAGTGTTCTCTAGATGAATGCACGGATGGACGCACGAATGAACACACGGATGGACGGACAGACGAATGAACGGACTCACGGATGGACGCATGGACAGATGGAGAGACACATGGACTGAACGATGGGCGCACTGATGGTCACGTGAATGGACGGAAGCAAGAACGAAAGCACGGATGGAAGCATGGAGGTCTGACGGGACGCTTCGCCCCACTCGTCATCATTCACTGTATAGGTTTGTTGTGACTTTTTTATCATTTATCTCTTTATTTGCATCGGCCTCAATTTTTTGGTTACGCATAAGGTGATGATGAAAGCTATATTTGATACATATTTGATATAAGGCACATAGCTGTACCAGTGCACTTAACTGCTCTTGACTATTTAGGACCACTTAACTGGCAGGATAACTAGGGAATTTAATGAGTTGATTGAAAGATTGTGGACAGCTGGGAGCGTTGCGACATGTGTCGGGAAAAATATTTAAACCACGAGGTTCCTTCAAAGTGGCCTATGAACAAGATTACTGACAGCACGAATGAACGCAAAGGTAACCAAATGAATACGCCAAAGCACCAGAACGCCGACATGCGAGAGCTATTACCAGACACTTAAGTCCGGGAACTTGCTTCGCTGTGGTTATACCTGGCTGCCTCATGGCTAAGTGAGCGGGTGATGTTCCAGTGCTACTAAACACATGACTAACCTTGTCAGGCTTTTTAGTGCTACGGCCATGTAATTTTCGTTTCTTTTTTGCACACTGCGAGAGTTCGTTTATGAGACTATTCGTCTGCTACTGCCAGTGTGCACATCAAAACAACAATAATTTTTTATTGCTGACAACGTAGAACATGAACATCGTGCGTGGCTTCATTTCGCACTGCATGGACCATTAGATAAAATTAACGGTTGACTCAAGGAAGCTTACATCGACCTATCTACATGGTAATCTCGCGAACTTCGGAAATGCATTTCGCGTTCAGTCGGGCGTCGTTGTCGTGTGCTCTACGACATAAAGCGGATTAATGAACCTTTCTGCTTTGATTACGTTCACTTTTCGAAGTGCCCGTCCAGCTGGGAGTCTTTTTTAGGGGCGAAGCTCCTTATGGCGTGGCTTGTGCGTCCCTCGTAGTACGTAACCACCAGTGGCACATACCCGAAATAGCGGTCCTTACGATTTTGACCTCCAAGGTGGTTCCGGTGAGAGATTTCTTCTGTGCGTTGTTGAACAATAAAAGACAGTGCTCAATGCACATGTTATTGGCTGCTAAGGGGGAATGAGAGACAGGAGCATTCGGCCTTTAGGTAACGCGCACGCTGCGATCCCCAATAGCAGCTATTGGCATGTACATTGAGCACGATCTGACAAGAAAGGCTTGCTACGTTATACTCGCTGGGTGCAACCTCCTTGGTTTTAGAAAGGTTTAGCGAGCGTTGGGCCGCATAGCCATGAATACAGTGAACTAGTATATACCATGAACTCGAGGTGGTTAAAGGTGGGAAGTAAACCCGAAGCGCAAGCCGTAAGAAAGTGTGCATGTGCCACCTCCCGTTTAGTCCTTGAAATGTCCGCTGGATGGCGGTGCTTCTATATGGAGAATATATGATGAAAAGATGCGAGATGGTGGTACTTGGAGTGCTGAATAGATGGACGAACGGACACACAGACAGATGCATGGATGGACGCATGAATGGACGCAGGCGCAGATGCATGGACGAACGCAGAGACGGACGCACGAACAGACGCACGCACGGGCGGGTGGATGGACGCATGGACGGTTACACAGACGTACGCAGGAACGGACGGAAGCAAGAACGAATGGACGGACGAATGCTTCGCCCCACTCCCCATCATTCACTCCGTGGATATGCTGCCATTTTTTTTTTCAAGCGCTGCATTGCGGGGCACTGCAAGGGAGCCTGCACGTGCACGGAAGCGCGCGGCAGAGCGACGAAGAGAAGGGAAAACGCACGACGTACATGTCCAGTTAACATTTTCTGCCAGAGATGGCGCTGTCTGTCAGGAGTCGCAGCACCACCAAGCGTTGCTTTGGTAGCCATCACGACCACCGCCTTACGAGCAAAGTCGGCAATTACTGCTCAAGCAACAGAGACCCCCACTTCCCCAACCCAAATGCGAACGAGCACACACACGCGCACACGCACACACACACACACACACACACACACACACAAGCACACACACACGCACATACATACATACATACATACATACATACATACATACATACATACATACATACATACATACATACATACATACATACATACATACATACATACATACATACATACATACATACAGTACATTGCGCACAATAGTCATGCGAGACAAAGCACACAAGTATGTTTCTGCAGAGCAAAGCACCGAAGGCGATAATTCTCAACAAATATTTCTTGTAGTTGGACCAAGTAGGGAGCTTATTTGATCCTGACGTCCCGTGACCAAACAGCGGTCGTCAGGAGTGGTGCCGCAAGGACGGGGAAATGGAGCGAGGGGATATTGTTCTGTTTGTTCGTATTTTTAATGTTTGCTGAGGAGTCGTTTAAACGGCTGGGGTTCACGGACAGCGGTAAATGATAAAGCACGGCCGATTCCTAGCGGAGAGCGGGCACGAAAGAAACTGACGCGCGGTAGGAAGGAACAGGAAGTGGAGCCCGTCTTATCCTCTAAGAAACTTTCTGCACTCGCGCCTCTGCAGCGGCTCGCGAAAGGCACTAAATCTGCCGGAAAGAAACAAAGAAGATCCTCCGTCGGAAATCGGATCACACGCTCCACTTCGCCCGTCGTACTTTGTTCATAAATATCCTTCTTGTACTCCGGGCCAGCTCAACGGTCGGCGCATGACGAATGCACCGGGTCGCGTCCTCTTTTTGGAATTAAGAAGACCTTTCAATATTTTAACTCTTCTGCACTTCTTGTTTACAAATCCGACACAGCTCTTCCATCTTTCAGCAGGGCTGCACTCGGTGAGTTTCCACATCCGGGCAGTCCCCGAAATAAAGGAAACAAAATGAAGCTACACAAGGAGAACTTTAGGCAGACAACACTGCACGTAAGCGATATGTATGTTTTTATTTGCAAAAAAATTTTTGTGTGTTTAGCATTCTCGATTTGCTACGTGTTTTCTCTGGTTTGTTCTGTAATCTCCTCGTGGCCATCAATGCCGTGAAAAATTTGCTCCTTTTCTTCATTTCTTCAAGGCGCCAACTGTGAGGGTAATAACTCTTGAAGAAAAAGTTAAGCCACATAGTTAATGTCTTTTAATGTGTCTCTTATGAATATATTGTGTATAGCGAGCACGATGACGCCTTCATCGGTGCGTGTATAGGTATATCCCATCTATAGGAAATGTTGGACGGGGATAGGGCGTAGGGGGCTCAAAGAAATAAGTAATGTAGCTGAGTGGGCAATGTGATCAGAAAATCTCTTTCAGAAATCCGGGGACAGGGGCTCCTTGTTCACTGCGTATCCTCATGCATATATTTAAGTGCGTGCGTATAATGCACGCACACAATCAAGGAATATCATGGATCGATTTGGCTGTGCTAAGATACTATTCTAAAACATCATGATAGTTTTACTGTCTTTCAGTTCAATACCAGGAGACTGCAATGTTTTGTTTTCCAGGGCGCACTTCGTTCTTACAGTGCTTCAAGATGTCACGGTGGTGTTTCCAGCCATCTTCGGAGCTGTGTTGCTATTTTTAGCACCCTATGCAATAATAAAGCATGCTTTTGTCAAACACTTGATGCCATCGTGAAATATCTACACTGACGTAAGCAAGCTCGTACGCTTCCTAACTCCCGACACACCATTTCAACTAACTGAACTCGAAACAGCATCTGTCCCGTGAACTCACCGCTCAACGCTTCACACACTACTACGAAAGGAATAGACTGTTTGGATGAGTTATCAAGAAAACTCTGCGCAAAAAGGAGACGAAATGGAAAAAGAAAAACAACACTAACGCAAGCGCCAGTGCTGCATTTTTAGTGGCGAAGCTCCCTATGGCGTGGGCTGTGCGTCCCCTGTATGTAGCCACCTCTCGTTTAGTTCTTGCAGTGTTGACTAGATGGTGGTACTTGTTGATGGTGAAAAGATGCAAGATGTTATAAACTAGACGGCGGTACTTATAGTTGATGATGAAAGATGCGAGATGTTATAAAATAGGTATGATGTCACATATGGCGCGTGTCATTGGTGGAAGGCAATCGTTCGATTTAGTGCGGCGATGTACGTAATGGGGAGCATTGTAATAAAATCTAGGGGGCAAAATGTATGGAGGATTCATGGTTTGCCAGGTTCATCTCAGGAGCTTCGCCCACTCATCATCATTCACTTCGTGGATATGGCGGCACTTTTCTCTCTTCCCCCACGCTTTTTCGCGGCAGGTTCCTTGAAATTGAGGAAGGAGGAGTGCGGTGGGTGGTAATGGATATTGCACTGATTACCGCTTTCTTTTTTTTTCTTCTCATATCACTATATATAATTCTAGTAAGAAAACTTCACACACTATCTTGTGAATTGCACTAAGACAGGTGTTTCCAACTCATGTGAGGCAGCGGGCCGCATACATGGAATTTAGTCCTGCAAGGGACGCGTCAGATAAAATAGTCAGATAAGAGCGGGCAGCATGGGACTAGTTTGTACACATTTTCAGCAAACGTTACCAATACAAAAATAAACATTTGCTATACCTCATATAACGCTCATTTCAGAAGCTTTGTGGCCTGCCTTCATCAAACATCATGCTGATACCGGTCTCCCCAATTAGAGAAATCTGGACACCGATATAAAGAAAAATAAATGTTTTATTTCGGGGTTATATTTTTAGGACATGGTGACACTCATGGTGCCTAACGAAAACAATGCTGTTTTACACCATTTCTACCAGTGCAGCTCTCGCACGTGCTTATCATGAAAACAATATATATATATATATATATATATATATATATATATATATATATATATATATATATATATATATATATATATATATATATATATATATATATATATGTGTGTGTGTGTGTGTGTGTGTGTGTGTGTGTGTGTGTGTGTGTGTGTGTGTGTGTGTGTGTGTGTGTGTGTGTTATGAAGTCTTGGTTTGGAAGACCTTTATTAGGCCCGAGGAACCGGCAGCCGACAGCTGAGATGAACGAACCAAGATGATGATGCTACGTGACAACAATGAGGATGCATGAGCAACACATGATAATGATGATAATGTACAGATGAAGAGGATTGGTATACTAAATGCCCACACTAATTCCCCCCCCCGTGAAAGCGGCCAGCCTGGCCGCGGCAAGTCAAGGGGACAAAGAACGTCGCATGAAGGGCTTCATACGGGAGACATGGACGACCTCAGTAGTTCAATAACGGCGATCTGCTGGGGCTACAAGTGGCGTCACGCGATAATTCACTGGTGAAGTTTCTTCAAGAACTGTGTACGGCCCGATAAACTGTGGCTGGAATTTGTCGCACAAACCAGGTGTGCGAATAGGCGTCAAAAGGAGCAGTTCGTCTCCAGGTTGAAAGGATACAGCACGATGCGATTCATCATAAACCAGCTTTCTGTCTTGCTGTCGGGCTTCAGTGTTTATACGAGCACGTTGGCGGCTCTCTGCGAGCCGTAAAACGTATTCCTCTGATGAGGATGGAGATGAATCAACATGGCAGGTAAAAAAAGAGACGTCCAGGAAAGAAGTAGTGGAGCGTCCATAAACTAGGTAAAATGGTGAGTAGCCGGTTGTCCGCTGAATAGCCGTATTGTAGGCGAAAGTGACGAATGGTAGAACTACATCCCAGTTCTTGTGGTCTGGTTGAATGTAGGCGGCGATCATGTCAGCAAGAGTGCGGTGGAATCGCTCAGTGAGGCCGTTAGTTTGGGGATGATAACTAGAGGCAGTCTTGTGAGTTGTGCCAGAGGCGCGAAGAAGTTCGTTCACTAGTTGTGAAAGAAAGGCCCTCCCACGGTCACTGAGCAATACACGTGGAGCACCATGACGCAGTATAATGGCTCGGAGGATGAAATCGGCAATTTCAGAAGCTGAACCGGTAGTGACGGATGCCGTCTCGGCGTAGCGCGTCAAATGGTCAACGGCCGTTACTATCCATCGGTTTCCAGCAGCACTGACTGGAAGGGGGCCATAAAGATCGATGCCTACAACTTCGAATGGTGTGGCTGGGCACGGAAGAGGCTGTAGTGTACCGGCTGGAGCAGATGTGGGTAGTTTTCTACATTGGCAGGTAGTGCAGGACCCAACGTACCGAGCTACACTAGTGGCAATACCTGGCCAATAAAACCGACTTCGAAGGCGATCGTAGGTTTTGTGGTAACCAAGGTGACCAGCCGTCGGATGGTCATGAAGTGCTCTGAGGACTTCGGACCGAAGCGATCGGTGTATAAAGGGAACCCAGCGCTGACCGTCAGGATGGTAAATTTTGCGGTACAGCGCCAAGTTGTCCAGCTTATACTGCGAGAGTTGGCGACGGAGCCTCGCATTAGGTGGACGGGAACTGCCAGTGAGGTAGCCTATAATACGTCGACAGTATGGGTCAGCCAGCTGTCGAGAAGAAAAATCGTCTGGGTCGTCCGAAGGCAGCTGGTCCATAGAGGCGAGAGAGGAAACCGCCGTAGACGTGGACTCCGAAGGTGTGTTGTGCAAAGTGATTGCGGAAACGCTGAGGGGAGCCGCTGGTAGTGGCAGCGAGAAAGAGCATCGGCGTCGCTATGCTTTCTGCCACACTTGTATACGATGTCAAAATCATACTCTTGTAGGCGTAGAATCCAGCGGCCGAGGCGTCCGGACAAGTTCTTGAGTGTCGAAAGCCAACATAAAGCGTGGTGGTCGGTCACAATGGTGAAATGGCGGCCGTGAAGATAGGGATGAAATTTCTGCACTGACCAAACGATGGCGAGGCACTCCTTCTCGGTGATCGTGTAGTTCCTCTCGGCTGCGGAGAGGACGCGGCTGGCGTACGCAACGACTCGCTCTCGCGAAGTGTTGTCGCGCTGGAGGAGCACGGCTCCTAAACCGTGGCCGCTAGCGTCTGTATGGAGGAAGGTCGGTGCACCATCGTGAAAATGAGAAAGTACAGGATCGGTCGTGAGGGCACTCTTCAACCTGTCGAAAGCCGATTCACATTCCGGAGACCACTGAAAGGGCGTACCAGAAGCAAGTAGCTTATGGAGTGGTGCGGCTATGGAGGCAAAGTTTTGTATGAATCGCCGAAAGTAGGAGGCGAGACCAAGAAAACTTCGCAAATCTTTTGGCTTGTCAGGGCGAGGGAAGCGAAGCACCGCAGCAGTTTTCTCAGGGTCTGGAAAAATTCCGTCCTTGCTCACAACATGACCGAGGACCTTGATAGATCTGCTGGCGAAATGGCACTTCTTGGTGTTAATTTGAAGACCAGCGCCCGCAAGGCAAGTCAGGACCTCGTCCAAGCGTTGCAGATGTTGAGGAAGCGTCGATGAAAAGACAACAATGTCATCGAGGTAACATAGGCAAGTCTTCCATTTCAGGCCACGCAGCACGGTGTCAATCAAGCGCTCAAAAGTTGCGGGCGCATTGCATAGACAAAACGGCATAACATTGAATTCATATAGGCCGTCCGAGGTTGCAAACGCAGTTTTTTCTTTGTCATCTTCGTGCATGGGGATTTGCCAATAGCCGGAACGCAAGTCGAGGCTTGAAAAGAATTCAGCACCTTGTAAGGAATCGAGGGCGTCGTCGATACGTGGCATGGGGTATACGTCCTTCCTAGTGATCTTATTGAGTGCTCGGTAATCGACGCAAAATCGTACGGAACCGTCTTTTTTACGCACCAGAACCACTGGAGACGACCAAGGACTGGTTGAGGGTCGGATTATCTCCCGTTGCAGCATATCGTCTACGTTTGCTTCAATGATTTTTCGTTCGGCTAGGGAGACGCGGCCCGGACGACGATGCACAATTGGCATACTAAATGCCCACAGTATGTATGTATGTATGTATGTATGTATGTATGTATGTATGTATGTATGTATGTGTGCGTGTGTGCGTGTGTGTGTGTGCGTGTGTGCGTGTGTGTGTGTGTGCGTGTGTGTGTGTGTGCGTGCGTGCGTGCGTGTGTGTGTGTGTGTGCGTGTGTGTGCGTGCGTGTGTTTTCCGCACCCTATATGTGAAAATAACTAAAAGGAAAAAGGGGGGTAGCCCGTACCACCAGGAGGTATAACGGGCTCAAGCCAATCTAACATAAATGAAGAGGGGAAACTTCCCAAATTTTATTTTTTTTTTTGAAAAAGCCAATTAGTAAAAAAAATAACATGGGTAAAACCTAGTGAGTGCGGCATGAAACTGTAATAAATAAACTAGATAGCTTCTCAGAAATGAGCAGGTCGATATGCAGCAGCAGTGTATTTCCCCCACTTGAGTTTTTGGAGTTCGCGTGTGTGTGTGCGTGTGCGTGTGTGTGTGTGTGTGTGTGTGTGTGTGTGTGTGTGTGTGTGTGTGTGTGTGTGTGTGTGTGTGTGTGTGTGTGTGTGTGTGTGTGTTGGACGAACATTTGAGAGCCTTCCTCTAAAACAACTCAAAGGCCTTCGCCTTCTAGTTTTCTCAAGAGAATCCACTAGTCCCCTATTTATTCTACATTTTCTTCTTAGTCCATTTTCTTGGTTTCCTTGCGCTCTCTGCCCCAAATCTTTCTGCACACGCGCTGTTGTGTTTCTTCCAATATCGGCCCAGCTTTGGCGGCGAACGTATACGGTGTCATTGCGAGAACGTCGTCATATGACGACATTTTATGTCACATGGTTGTGGCGCCACGAATTTTTGGTGATTTGTGGTGTCATAAGGACGTCACAGATGTTGTAATTATGGCGACGTATCTAGAAGAAATCCTTATTACCTCGTCACCACAAGGGGCTTAAGGCTGAAGCGTGAGTTGCCTCGTGACAAGCTAAGAGCGACTGTCGCCGTCAGCACGAAATGGTCCACAAAATATTGTGTGATCGCAGATGACGACATGATTGTCTCATCTGTGGTCGCACGATGTTTTGCAGACCATTTCATGTTGACACCACTAGCCCCATTTAATACGAAATGGGACATCTCAGGCTTCCGCTCAATAAGTTTTTACGATATCGAGTTCGGCCTTATTTGGACCCGTTTGAATTCTGCGTATGCGCATTTTTCTCGTTGATATAGTGGCTGTGCGAGTGAAAGCAATCGAGCTTTTTTGGAACCCAATTTCACATACTCTGGGAGGCAGCAAAACAATAGATCAGAAAGGAGCTATCGAAAAAAAAAAGAGGCATTCCCATTTTGTGTTTAAAATCCGATATACACCAAAAAAAGCAAACCAAATTGTACTTTCCAGGAGAGAGAAAAGCTTGTTTCTGCGCACATAATCTCCTCATTGCAGGTTTTCCACTAAAGTGCCAGATTAGGTGCCTCATAATCTGTAAAAATACCGCACCACGTGCAGCACCCTGCAATGGCTAAAATCAGGTAAATGAAGGCGCTCATTAGGGCTAGCGAAAAACCATGCTCATCGTAATTACGTGTTTTCAGTAAAGAGCTCATTTTATGCCTTTTTTTGAATAAACGATCATCATTACCTTAAAAGGTTGTTTCCTGCAATGGTGTTTGTTTCAGTATTCTTTTATACATTTCAAACGAGTAAAGGAGAGACTTCAGGGGTATGTAAATGCATGCGGATTACGACGTCTTTTCTTTTTTGTTCTTTGTTCTCAACAACATTTTTTGTGCAAGTGCCGTACTTCACGGCATTGAACCTGGAAGAAACTTTTTTCGCTTGCGGTTTTCGTTTGAGAAAGCTCAGGCTGCTCGACAAGTACAAGCAACTACCTAAGACGCCAAAAAGCGCATAACCTGCCGCTTTTAGAGAAGCGAGTGAGCAGCAACCCACCTTCGTATGTTTTGTCCCGCGCTGACCACACTCACAAAGTAGGCATTATGACGTGCCTCACCAATACTTGTTTTTAGTCATTCATTCCTCGTACATCGAACCAATGGAACCACTTTCCCTGACCAATTGCTGGCATTCAAGATAATGAGCGCTTCCGCACTGCATTATTAACGATGTAACAGATGTTAAGTGTATATGTTTAGTTGTTGTTTCTGCTGTATTTTATTTCTTTGTTGTTTTGCTCTCCCTACATGAACCCCCACTCCCCTCAGTAATGCCATTATCTTTGTGCGTAAAATTAATTATTAATTAATTTATTAATTAAAATTTTAATTTCGTTCTATTTGTTATAAGATTGTGAGCATCTCTCTTGATCTGTCCTGCACGCTTTTTCAGATGATATTTTTTTTTCATCCTTTCTTGCATTTTAAACATGAATGATAGTTTTCTTGCCTCCTCTGCGCGTTACTCGATTTCGGCTATTTCGCACATGTTTTTTTTTCCTATATTTTTCTTGCATTATGGCACGTGGCAGGTTACAAGCTGAATGACGTAATTTTTCTCAAACAAAAAAGTTTCGCAGTAGGAGGAGGGAGATAGGGCGAATTTGTCATCCGTATACTATACAAACAGCGCCTCCTCCAGTTTGGGTAGAACATCATGCAACGCGTCCAGTTCTGGCCGTTGGAAGTTAGTCCAGAGCAAGCCTCGCGAACCACATGTGAAGCGCACTATCACACATTTTCGTTTTGATCTTTTAGCAATTAGCTGTGCTGGTTCTTGCTTGCACCGCTTATAAGCCGTCCACCTTAGAACGAGCTAAACTCCTCCTGAAAATGCAAGCTGCTGATATGGCACTCGATATTTTACAAAAAAATAAACTTATCATTTTTGAAGAGCTTACAACTTTTGCTTATTAAATTTGAAAGGACAAGCAGGACAAGGTATTGCAGATAGGCATTCTTATTGACTGGATAGTTCGACTGTTACAGCAAATGTGAAATAAACGCCAGGCCTGCGCGCAACGCGCAGCACTGTCACAGCGAAAGCTGGAGGGGCAGCGTTTCAGAGCCTTTCGGGCCTTTCAGGTACACTTGCAGGGTACCCACTACGACCTTCACCATAATTTTTTAGTAGTGGGAAGGCATTCATGATGATTATGATGACAATGACGCTCTAAATATGGCTCAGGCGCACTCAGGGGGATTGGCCAAGAACTGATTACCTGATTAGGCGGTTTAAATATTGAATATTTATGAAAAAATTATGTAAGTGAAGCGAGAAGAGTCCTATAACTGTTTTTCTTCCGTTCAGACCAGACAGAATAATCATTGTCCTGACTAACACTGAATGTACTTGAATATAATTCAAACTAATAATAATCATAGTAAAAAAATCATAACTTTTTTAATTGTTAAGCTATTGCTGCACTAATGAGACACAATTAGGCAGTTCAAGTCTCATATCATTCGTTTCGTTTTGTAAAGATAAACAGAAATGGCATCAAATACATTCTTGCGACTGAAGCCCAAACTCGCAGCACCAAAGGTAAGTATATTGTCACTTGGCAAATTCAGCCTCAGCTCAGAGAACGGGGTATCAAGTAGTCTTTTTCGTAGTCGTCTGTACCGGTGACATAATAAAAAATATTGTTCTATTGTTTCGTGTTCTAAACAAAATTGCATAAAGGAGATATCACCAGAGCAGCCCTGTATGAATACAAATTTAACGGTGGGACACAACAACGTAATCTAGTTAATGCGGTTTCCAGTTGTCTGGCAGGGCACCACTGAATTTTCCACGGAAATTTCAAATGACTGAACTCTGCCCACGACGCAACTAATTCTATGGCATCTGACGAAGCGAAAATTTTCTGCACCTTATCGCAGTTACTGTGGCCACTTCAGGAAGGACCGAAAACCAGACAATTCAATGCCGCTAGTGTTAGAGGGTCAGCCATTTCATTTATTTCTAATGCACAATGACCAGGTATACTTACTAACTAGAATAGCTTCAGCTGTGGGGGAACTAGCAAGAAAAACGTCGTTAAGATCGCTAATTTCGATGACGCTGTAAGCGACGTGCAGAGAGACAGAAAGTTGGTAATTACGATTGCATTATGAACATTCCTTGGTAATTTTAGCAGCACTATAATAATTGCCAAGAGCTCTGCTTCAAAAACGGGGGTGTAGTCCGGTAGTCTTACTGAAAAAGACCAGCCAGCAAACGGGAGTATATCCCTACACCTGTCTTCTCTCACTGAAGCATCTGGGGCTCTACGTGTGCAAGATAATCTCGCAGTTCACTGTTTAAGTCCTGGTTTGATCGTAATTTGTGCTTGCAGGGGAAAATACCATCGTATTCTTCGTCATTCTTCGAAGTATAGCGATACCCGCTAACCACTTGGAAGCAATTTGGGGAAGTATTCTGATGTTGTAGATGACGACGATGAAAACTTATGTCTGCATCTTGTGTAATCTATTGGGGAATTTGACTACCCACTCGTTACGCAATTCACGTAGCGTGACGCCTGGTTGTTCCTTTGCTGTTCTAAACACATTATTACTTATGTTAACGCGATTCCTTTCCCGACATCAAGCCTGCCTAAGGCTAATTTGCATGTAAGTTTCCAGCACCAACGTGGCTTTGAGGTAGAATACTGTGCTGGCACGCAGTGAACCTAAAAATGAATCTCTGTGTGTCCCTAGTGTTTGTTTGTTTGTTTGTTTGTTTGTTTGTTTGTTTGTTTGTTTGTATACGTGGTTTTCACTATTTTGTGTGACAATGGTTATGAACACAGGCGGCGGCGGGCTCACGCGACCCTGTTCTGATCTCATAAAAGCTTTCGCTGCAACAAATGATTCGAGCCTTAAAGCTGCCAGACGTTAAAGCTGCTAGCAATACACAAAGCACAATCTAATGTATGTCTACCACTTACAGTACTTCAAACACCTGAATGTTTGTCACTGTGGCGGAGACCCTTCTCCACAATGCCACAGGTCACATGTATACAGGAGCCTGTAAAGATAAATCACTCTTCATTCATGTGCATTATGGTCACATTAACTCCTTCGCTGCATATATTTACAGGCTTGAAATATTGCTACCTGTAGGCTGCCACAAACCATAGTGCGAATGCGCGTGTGCGCCCGACGAAGAAGATGAGGCTCGCTGGCTGCTCGAGCTCGGAGCCAGACTGGCCAGTGCTGCAACCGCTCTTGCAAATATATTTTTCGAATATATTCGCAATACTTTGTCTCGTTACTCACGTAACATATTTGGTGGAGGTGGAACGATCCCCGTCCTCACCACGCAGCTCCGCAGTGGCCGCATCCTCCAGCTTCCCGCCATGGCTTCCAGTGACAACGCGTCCGCTTCATCATCTGCGGCTTCTCCGACAACCTTTGTCGCCGTCCAAACACCACGTGATCCCGGGACATTTTCTGCGCAACCTGGCCTCGACGTCGACAAATGGCTTCGCCTTTATGAACGGGTCAGTCAAACTCACCGTTGGGACCCTACCATGATGCTCGCTAATGTTCTCTTCTACTTGGACGGAACCCCGCGTGTCTGGTACGAGACAAATGAGTCCGAACTCACCAGCTGGGACACGTTCAAGGAGAAGCTACGTGACATCTTTGGGGACCCGACCGGTCGCCACGCAGCTGCACGACAGGAGCTGGCTACCCGTGTCCAGTCGCCAACTGAATCGTATGTGTCATACATCCAAGAAGTTCTCGCTCTTTGCCGAAAAGTGGACGAGGCGATGTCTGAGGCTGAAAAGGTTGGACACGTTTTGAAGGGGATCGCGGACGACGCCTTCAATTTGCTGGTGTACACTAACGTCTCGACCATCGACCGTGTAATTCAAGAATGCCGCCGTTTCGAAACAGCAAAAAGCCGTCGGGTGCGCCCTCCTTTTTCTCGGTTGCCAAACACGGCGGCTACGTCCACCTGCTCCGATTCTACCGTCACACCGCCCTTTGAGCAGAGTGTAACGCGTATCGTTCGACGGGAACTTGAAGCAGCAAGTCCAGCGCCGCTTCAGCCCACTTCTTTCGAACATACGATACCGACAACCCCCGCGATCTCCGTTATTCAGGCGGTCGTACGACAAGAATTCGCCAACCGCGGGTTCCCTGATGCTTGCCCCATCTCTTGCCCCTCCTCCAGACCAATTCCCATTAATGCACCTCGACGTGACCCATTTGTTGCTCCACGATCTCGCAACCCGGCGGAATGGCGAACTCCTGACGACAAACCGATCTGCTTCCGGTGCCACCGCGTTGGACATGTCTCCCGCTACTGCCGTGCCTCCTGGACGCCGCCACACAGGAGCCAGTTTTTCGCACCTTATAGCCCATATGAAGATCTTCGCCGGTATTCGTCCAGCCGTACCGCCCCTGCTTTCGACACGTCTAACAGCCGCCTTCCTGCTCGTTCTCCGTCCCCTCAACGCCGTCGTTCCCCGTCGCCCCAGCCACGCCGCCATCACTCGCCGCCTAACTTTTCATCGTACCCGACGGAAAACTAGACAGTGCAGCCCCTGGAGGTAGTGCTGCATCATCCCTGTCTGAACCAAACCCTCCATTGACGCTCCATACGAACAAAAATCTTGTCGATGTACACGTGGACGGTATTTCTCTGTCGGCACTAGTCGATACTGGCGCACATGTGTCCATAATCAGCGTTCATCTTTGTCGCCGCTTAAGAAAAGTACTCACGCCCCCTGCTACCGAAGCTGTACGTGTGGCCGATGGCGGCACTGTTCCTGTCATTGGCATGTGTACGGCTCGCATACGCATCGCCGACCGTTACATCCCTGTTCTATTCACGGTGCTCCAGAACTGTCCTCATGACCTCATCTTAGGGATGGACTTCCTGTCGACCCATTCTGCTCTGATCGACTGTTCCGCTGGTACTCTTTGCTTAGACCTTCCTCTTCAGCCGGATATTCACCCTGAACCTCAACACGGCCTTTCTGCCACAGACTTCCTCCGCTTACCGCCTAAAGCCCTCACATTCACCGAATTCGCCACGACCTCACCCGTATTGGATGGGAATTACATCGTCACGCCGATTCCTGATGTCCTACTGGCACGTGACGTCACCGTCCCTCACTGCATCGTAACTGTAGCCTCCAACCGGACCCATCTACCCGTCATAAATTTCGGCTTCACAAAGCAAGTCCTCCCTGAAGGCATCCTAATTGCCACGTTGCGGTCCTTAGCCGATGATCACGTCACCACTTTCGCAGCCGACGCATGCCCCAATTTTCCTTGTCGCCCACTCGATGCCACATGCCTCGACATGTCAATACGTCCCATGATCGACCCTGACCTTCCCCCAGCGCAATCAGCCGCTCTCGCACGCCTTCTAGCTTCCTACCGTGACATCTTCGACCTTGACGACCGCCCACTCGGCCAAACTTCTCTTGTAAAGCACCGCATCAACACCGGTGATGCTGCTCCCATTCACCGTCGACCGTATCGCGTGTCCGCGTCGGAGCGCCAGATTATTCAAGCTGAAGTGAATAAGATGTTAACTAAAGGCATTATTGAGCCCTCATCAAGCCCATGGGCGTCACCCGTCGTCCTGGTTAAAAAGAAGGACAACACATGGCGTTTTTGCATCGATTACCGGCATCTAAATCGAATCACCAAAAAGGACGTGTATCCTTTACCACGTATTGATGACGCCCTCGATTGTCTCCACGGCGCACGCTACTTTTCATCCATCGACCTTCGTTCTGGTTATTGGCAGATTGCCGTAGACGAGAAAGACCAAGAAAAGACCGCCTTCATCACTCCAGATGGCCTATACCAATTCAAGGTTATGCCCTTCGGCCTATGCAATGCCCCCGCCACGTTCGAACGTATGATGGACTCTCTGCTACACGGGTTCAAATGGTCAACATGCCTGTGTTACCTAGACGACGTCCTCGTATTTGCACCTACGTTTGAGACCCACCTTGAGCGTCTGTCGGCCATTCTCGACGTCTTCCGCAAAGCTGGCCTCCAGTTGAACTCCTCGAAGTGTCACTTCGGCCGCCGACAGATTACCGTGCTGGGCCACCTTGTCGATGCTTCTGGTGTGAGACCGGACCCTGAGAAAATTCGTGCCGTCACGAATTTCCCAGTACCCCAATCCGCCAAAGATGTCCGGAGCTTTGTGGGACTTTGCTCCTACTTTAGGCGGTTCGTGAAAGATTTTGCGGCAATCGCCCAACCACTTACCGATCTTTTGAAGAAAGGCGTTCCATTTTCGTGGGGGTCCACTCAAGCTGCCGCCTTCTCTCACCTCATAACACTTTTGACGACGCCCCCTATCCTCGCCCACTTTGACCCATCTGCCCGAACTGAGGTCCGAACTGATGCCAGTGGTCACGGTATCGGAGCCGTTCTCGCCCAATGCCAACAGGGACACGACCGCGTTATCGCGTATGCTAGCCGCCTCCTTACACCTGCAGAGCGTAACTATTCGATCACAGAGCGAGAATGCCTTGCTCTTGTCTGGGCGGTCTCAAAATTCCGTCCATATTTATATGGCACTCACTTTTCCGTCGTCACCGACCACCACGCGCTCTGCTGGCTTTCATCCTTAAGAGATCCTACAGGTCGACTTGGTCGCTGGGCTCTGCGACTGCAAGAATACACCTTTTCTGTGATATACAAGTCTGGACGCCTGCACCAGGACGCCGATTGCCTTTCTCGCTATCCAGTTGACCCATCGGCCACCATACCTGACAACGACGCCTGCGTGTGCTCCGTTTCTCAACTGAACCACATAGCCGACGAGCAACGCCGTGATGCAGCCCTACGAGCTATCATTGAGCGCCTCGACTCCTCCCCATCGAACCGATCCTATCGCTCGTTCGTACTCCAGAATGGCACATTATACC
This sequence comes from Rhipicephalus microplus, assembly GCF_043290135.1. NCBI lineage: Eukaryota > Metazoa > Arthropoda > Arachnida > Ixodida > Ixodidae > Rhipicephalus > Rhipicephalus microplus. The sequence continues at coordinate 550,926 of NW_027464661.1, read as the reverse complement.
GGCATAACTTCCATCCAGACGGCCCATCTCTGCTGCTTGCCATACCCAAACACCTCCGCTTGGCTGTACTCCACGAACTTCATGACGTTCCTACTGCCGGTCACCTGGGTGTGTCCCGCACATACGACCGGATTCGCCGTCGCTTCTATTGGCCAGGTCTGGCACGGTCCGTCAGAAGATACGTCGCGGCGTGTGAGGAATGTCAGCGCCGCAAAACACCATCGACGCTTCCGGCTGGGCGCCTTCAACCACTCGATATTTCTACTGAACCTTTCTTTCGCGTCGGCTTGGACTTACTCGGCCCTTTTCCTCTGTCTTCTGCTGGCAACAGGTGGATAGCTGTGGCCACAGACTACGCCACACGCTACGCAATCACACGCGCCCTTCCAACAAGTTGCGCCACTGACGTCGCCGATTTTCTTCTACACGACGTGATCCTGCAACATGGTGCTCCACGCCAGCTGCTCACGGACCGAGGCCGCACATTTCTATCGAAAGTCATAGCGGACATTCTACGCTCTTGTGCAACACGCCACAAGCTCACTACGTCGTACCATCCGCAAACAAATGGCCTCACAGAACGCCTGAACCGAACCCTAACTGACATGCTTGCAAAGTACGTTTCCTCAGATCACTCTGACTGGGACATCGCTTTACCATACGTGACATTTGCCTACAATTCTTCGCGCCACGACACGGCTGGTTACTCACCTTTTTTCTTGCTGTTCGGCCGCGAACCCACATTACCCCTCGATACGACGATTCCGTTACCAGCAGCTCCAACTTCACAATATGCTCTGGACGCCATCAGCCGGGCCGCCCACGCACGCGAAACCGCTCGTGCTCGCCTTCTGACCTCCCAAGCAAACCAACGGCGTCGGTACGACCAACGACACCGCGATGTGCACTTTTCGCCCGGTTCGTTGGTTCTGCTGTGGTCTCCGACCAGGCACGTTGGCCTGTCTGACAAGCTGCTCTCTCGGTACACAGGGCCCTACAGAGTGCTTCGTGAGGTGACTCCCGTCACTTATGAAATCACTCCTGCTGCCTCGCCGTCTTCATCCACCCCTAGGGCCAGCGACATCGTACACGTCGCACGCCTGAAGCAGTACCACTCGCCCAATGATCTTGACATCTAGATGCGCCGAGACGGCGCCTTTGCCGACGGGGGTTATGCTACCTGTAGGCTGCCACAAACCATAGTGCGAATGCGCGTGTGCGCCCGACGAAGAAGATGAGGCTCGCTGGCTGCTCGAGCTCGGAGCCAGACTGGCCAGTGCTGCAACCGCTCTTGCAAATATATTTTTCGAATATATTCGCAATACTTTGTCTCGTTACTCACGTAACAATATTATACGACCGAGTAAACGATAGTTGAGGCAAGTAGAGCTCTAAGCTTCATTCAGTAGAAGTATTTTTAAGGTTTACAATGTACGCATCATTTCAATGGGTACGTATATAAAGCATCGATCAACATTCCATAGTTATCTATGCACCAACGTTGGCGGCTTATTTAAAATATCATATGAAGTGAAAAAATGATTTCATAAGCCGAAAATTTGCTCCCTTCAGTGACCGGACTTTTATTTATTCTTTTGGTCTGGAAAAAAAGTAAGAAAAATGCCATGTTTGATAGTGTGTTCACCAGAAAAATAACCTATACAGAGTGAAACTTCAATATTTTATTTGGTTTTAGGTGTCAAAAACACGCACTATGAGACGCGATACACTAGAAGACTGCATTTAAGTTTTCACCAGGGCTTAATAAGTATGCCTGAATCTCGACGCATGGGTGTGCTTTCATTTCACTAGCATGCAGGCCCACTCAGGTCACCATAGCGAAGAACCACTTCTACGTCTGCAAGTGATACAGCTCATCATCTAAGGAACTATTACATGCCAGTCCACTGTTGAAATGTATTTAAACAGACGCTACCCGAGTTGCAGCTTTCCCAAAAAACCTTTCATAAGAAGATTCGAGGGTGCAACAATTAAGTGGCCACGGCAACTGACACTGCAGCTATCCTAAAATTTAAAGCAAAAAAATGTTACTCTTTCTGAACTCGTCAGTTTTCCGCACTCACCAGCACCACGAAGTCGCCATTATTTTCTTCGTATACATGCATCCAAAGAAGTGTCACGCAGCCAAACGGCCCCTCTTGAACTCGCAGAAGCGTTTTTCTCTAGAGTATTGCCCAATTCACGTAATTCGATTATTTTTGTTCATGAAAGAGCCTGTTCCAGATGCGTATCGTTTAAACATGTACATTTATTCGCCCATTGAAACGCAAACGTTAATTCGCAGTTCACACGATGTCAGCCTCCTTATACTTAAACGAAATCGTTCGTTCTCGGGGATGTTTTCTAAAACATTCAGTTTAAAAAAATTAATAAACTACCATTGACAAAGCGTAGTACATTCCACGCGTTCCCCTTTTCGCTACGTCCACGAAGGTCGTCTACGAAGACACACGAGCACATTACGCGGAAGCGAATAGCAGGGATTCGTTAAAATGGATTTTGGAAGGAACTCACAGCGCACACGGCAATTGTGGTAGCATTCTGAAAGGTAAGCGAGGTAAGGAAGCCGAACTCGAAATGAGCAATCGTACCACCTTATGAACATGCAATTCTCGACACGAGAGAAACAAGAAAACGATATTTCAGCGGACGCTCCATGTACAGCACGCACAGCTCCTTCAATTGAAGCGGTTCTCTAAGTGGTCAAATTCATTGCAGCAACATTAGTCAGCAAGATTTTGTGTCGTGGATTTCGGTAAATTGAAGGGATGAAGGTATTTATTTAGACATATTTAAAGTTTTCTCTTCACAACAAAAACGTTTTGCTGGATAGCGTATTTCCAACTTTTCTGTCCTTTCATCGACGTATATACGAAGAACGCTGGAAAAAAAGTCTTTACTGTTTACAGTTTTTACGCTTAGGAATTTAGAATCATGAGGAGAAGACTTGAAACACGACATTGAGCTAAAGGTGAATAAGTTTGGGAAAACTGCATAATGAAAAAAAGCACTTCGAAGCTCACATCTGACCGACTTTATGCTACTTTAATGTATAACTCGCCTGAATGATTTCTCCTCCACCAAAATGCAACAGCCGCGGTGGGGATCGAACCCGACCCTTCGAGTCAGCAGAGCACCGTAGCCACTGATCCAACATGGTGTCCGTACTTCTCGTTTAAACAAACGCTCTAAAATTGGACTAATCAGACCAATATGGACCAATCGAGAGCGTGTACACTATAGGCGTCACGGGAACTACTTTCTGCGTCACAGAAATGCGTAAGAAGGACAAGAAATATCAAGGGAGCATATTGCGCCCGTCTTTTTGTGTATTTTGAAAGCCTGGTGAGTGTCCGTTGAACCTGCAAGAGATATGTGACCTTGGTCAAAGACATGGTTATGCGCTAACTTTATTGTGCAGGCCAGACAAGACAGGGAATGAAACTTACACAAGCCGTTCCACAGCACCATGTGCAGCTTTATAATAACCGCGCGCTTCTACGAGTTCCGTGAGGCAACCAGCCTTCCAGCACAGCGTTGCGTCATCAATGTCGGCGACTGGGCAACTTGCCCACGTCGGCTTCGCTGCTGCAAGTTTTGTCATCATGGCGTTCTTTTCCGGGGGGGGGGGGGGGAGGGGCTGTAATAAAGGCTTACCATTGCACACACTTATATGTGTAGTATATAGCACAAGAAAAGTCTAAAGCGCAAGCTAGGAATTTTTCTAGGAGGGAGAGAGGGGGGGGGGGGGGTCTGGTCGACTCACTCGAGAAGCGAGACTACAAAGGTTTCGGGCTCTTGGTCTCATCTCAGCATCCACGCAGCGTTACTCTAAGTTCGATCACGAACGCGTAGAGAGGAAATACCTCTCGATGTGATTGCTATTGCTTAAAGGACATTTATCAATTTTTTTTTCTTTACCCTTCGACTCCTCTCAACTCCGTTAACACGTTGCAGATCCTTCCGGGTTGAAAAAAAAAAACTCTTTGCGCTCACCGACATCTAGACGCATCGCGGAACCTAATTATAGGGACCACGCTGACCCACCCTAGCCGACCTCTGCTTGTCTGTTTCGCGGTGAAGTAACTCATCGTTATTAAGCCCTGCGGGTAAGTTCCCGTAACCACTCAGAGGAAAACACATGGGTACCGTCTGGGCTGCCATCACTTCCACCCCTTATCCTCTGTATGCACTTTGTCGAAGTTTACTCCACCGGAGAGGTGAAATGGCGGCGTGTATATAGATTAGTTCATGAAACTAGCCGCCTACCACTAACTACTCCATCACGTCGTGTTCCTACAGGTTCAAACTTGCAGCACGGTTGGATGTAGGTGTACCGAAAGGAGGGCCTTGTTTCATCTTTCGAAGAAGCGCGAATGCATTATTGCTGAATCGCACTGATGCGCAAGGCCTGAAGTAATAGCGCCAGGCGCAAGCAACCAAACGCTGATTTTGTGTTTTTCTTCATTTGTTTTCCAACGCCGCTAGCAACCATGCACTGCGCGGAAGCTGGTGCACAGGACGCATTGCCCACAGTGGTGGCCGTCGGCCTGGAATTCTTCAAGTTGCAGTCATGCGCTCTGTAGCTGGTTAGCTACAAACTGGTGCTTTCCTTTGCAATAAATTTAAGACATCAAACTATTTGCCTGAATTCGGCACCATTTTCGAACAATATACTGAAATAATCAATGCTGTAGGCTTAGTGGGGCGCTCATTGAATATCGAAGGACCTAGATTTTGCGTTTGTCAGTTGTTGCTTATCTTCCATACCTGACGCCACTCGACCGTGTGGCAGCAGCGGTGCATGCTATTCGGCCCTACGCTACCCCTTTGCACTTTGCGTTACTCGACAGACTAAGAAATGCTTTTGAACTCCGGTGGCACACTCATCAAAGCAGGTGTTTCTTCTTTCTTCGCCGGTCGCCGACACGCCAGGCTCGTCGAGTGGTGATCGTCTGGAAAAACAGTGCGCGCCTGCGCCGCGTAACTATTATTGCTAAACAGGCAAGATGGCGAACCTGTGCCCAACTCCACTCCCGTAGGGAGCGTATACAGTGACTCTGGTACAAACGAATACAGTGCACCCTCTATTTTAATTGCTTATTTTTTTACATTGAAGAAAATGAGTGCGTGCCCACTTTGGTTCGCAAGGATCGGTATGATGAAAAACGTGGCATAAAAATAAAATAGCAAGCCCCGTCTTCACTTTAGGCTTCGAAAATGAACGACACAACGCATGGCGCAACAAACGTAAAACATTACAAAGCAACAACTTTAAAGAACAATTAGCAATAGGTAGAAAGACAGCAGCTGAAAAATCTCTTCAGCAATTTATTACACTGACGATCTAGTGAATCTGTTCTAACTGCTTCGTTGTGAAGAGCATTAGATCTATAATAGCTCGGCTACACCATATCCATATGTTCTGCAGCGAAAAAAATAAATAATACCCAAAAGGAACAATCAGCAAAAAAAGAAAGAAAACCTAATAGCATGCTGAGACAAGTTGAAATAAAATGGCAATGTACAGTTTGCTTGCAACAGTTAACACTGCCATAAAACATCCACAGGCACACCTTTTTTATTCAGCTCACAGTATATTTACTAACACATCATCCCTTACATCATAACCCCTATCTATATGTCACAGGCGCTTATCCAGTCCAGTCTACACTAATAAGTCTGTCAGGAAGATGGTCACCATTTCCTAAAAAATCGAGTAAATGTTCCGGTGAATATAGGAAAAAAATTATGGATCATCTCCCCGAATAGAATCCTGATGGAATGCGAGGCAGCAGCGGTGCGCACGGCGTTGACTCGGTTGAAACGGGTGTTGAAGCGAGGGCTGGAAGAACGGTCTGAAGCGAAACTCCAGCGTTTACTCGAGTGAACGTTTGTTTGAAACGCAAAGGTGGGTTGGGCTTCCTGTAAGTTTCATCGCAGAAAGAGTGTTCGCTTGATGTGCGCTTGAACATTGCGACCGGTGGAGAGGGTGAAGCGAGAAAGATGACACGCGGCGAGCGGCGACAGGCTAGGGACAGAAGGACGTCAACGCGCGCGCACTTCGTGGAAAGGCGTGACCTACTTGGCACCGCCCCAACAACTGTGGCCAGAAGAGTGCGATGCGGACGGAGTGACAGCGTAACACAGGCAAGTAAAAGAGCTGCTTCGCATCTCCGCCTTGGTCTCCACTTTGTTCGCCAGCAGAGCAGTTGTGAGATAGACGTGCTTTAGTGAATAGTTAGCAAATCACTAAAATGCAGATGTAAAAGCAATGTTTTATATAGAAGAGTAGCTTAAACCGAGTAAGTGTACTTCATTGATACTCCCTTTAAGTAAAGTAGGGGTTTGCAAAGCTTTCGGCGTACTACAAGTCGCTAGTAAGTTTCATATGCACACAATAATAAAGCCAGCAGATAGTGAAGTCAATGAAGGTACAAGTGATGGTAACTGTACTGTCTTATTAGTTATTGTGTACAATAAGCTTAAGTTCCGTATGGTAGTCATGCATGGTGCCTGTATGGCCAAGTATGACTATTTAGGAATCTTATGGCCTTCCGTATATGGCCGTGTATGACTCCGTATGGTAGCCATGTATAGCCATCTATGGCAGAATTCAGTCAGGGGTTGAAAAAAGAAGGAAGGGTGAGACGGAGTGAAAGAGGGAAGGGGAGTATAGCATAGCACAGTGGGAAGCGAGTGCAGGAAAGGTCGAGTTAAACTTCGGAGATATACAGGTTGTCAAACAGAGAGGAGGTTTCTTCAGTGCTGAACAATGCCCGTGTTGACCTAGCTTTCCCTCACTTTGCATTTATTTGAGTTAAAGCCATGCATAAATAGTAACTTGATATCAGATACAAAAGAGTTATCTCCTGGCCTCTCTTCTAATAACATTGCAATTGATTGCTATCACACTGTTTCCTTCGTTCCTGTGACTAAAAAGTGGTTTTTGTTCATATCGAATAACACTAGATTACCCATGCAAGCTTAAGATTTTGCTTCATTATACAGTGAACTGCAATCCAGGGCGCAAGTTCACCGAATTTATCGCTTGCTTAAATTGACCCCATTGCGAAGTGTAGCTGGTTCTGTAGACATCGACATGCTAGTTTTACAAATCAGTAAACGTCCACTGGCTTGAAGAGATGTTAATTAATGTATAAGACAGCCGGGGGACTCGAATGCACAAAAGCATAGTACGTACAAGAATAGTGAAGTTAATGATCGCAATTAAGTCACGCACGACAAATTGAGAGCAATATCTTCCACGACGTAAATTCTTTACGAGATCGATTCGAAGTATGGCAGGCAGCTATGCTCAGAAAGAGATGAGACGAACGTCGGACTGAAAGAAATGTGAGCTGATATGTGAAGTTTAAGGACATCGGAAGCCACGAAAGGCATTCGAAGCCAAGGAAAAGCATCATATTCTGCCACTGACAATGCCTAGTAGCCGGCAGTTGTCAGGAAACTGTGCATTTTGTACCTTTATTGGGGCAATATGAAAAATATAGATGCGTGGACTAAATGTCAGTCCCACATTAGAGCCGCCCCTTCTAAATAATTATCAAATGACTTGCCTGGAACCACTTTAATCGGGTTCAGGGTGTCCCAAGGCACCAAGAGCCTGCTGTGGTAGACTACCTCTGTCGGGTAAAAAACAATTGATTGATTGATTGATATGTGGGGTTTAACGTCCAGAAACCACCATATGATTATGATAGACGCCGTAGTGGAGGGCTCCGGAAATTTCGACCACCTAAGGTTCTTTAACGTGCACCCAAATCTGAGCACACGGGCCTACAACATTTCCGCCTCCATCAGAAATGCAGCCACCGCAGCCGGGATCTAAACCCGCGACCTGCGGGTCAGCAGCCGAGTACCTTAGCATCTAGACCACCGCGGCGGGGCAGGGGAAAAATACGTGTACTTAAAATAAACTCTTAGTGCCCTATCACGCTTATTTTATGCTTCGCATAGTGCATTTATTTGCACTGAGGATGCGCAGGAAAAACATTTGTATGGCAAACTGCGTTGAATGTCTGTACATCATTATTAACTCAAATTCTGTAAGATCGGGTGTGTCGGTACACCTGGATTAAGGAGGCGTGTCCGTGCAAACAGCAAGAAAAGACAGAATAAACGACAAAGAACACTTTGTCCTTCCTTAAATACTCCAGTTTCTCTCTTTAGTCTTCTCTTGACGTTTGCGCTGATGCGCACTTTTGATTAACTTGGACTTGGTTGTGGAAGAAGACGTTGGTTGGTTTGTGAGATTTAAAAGTTTAAGAGAATGAGGCTACGAAGAGTGCCTTAGTGGAGTGCTCCAGACAATTTTGACAATCTGTAGTTCCTCAACGTATACTGACACTGCACCGTACACCGCCCTCTAGCTGTTTGCCCCCACCGAAATGCAGCCGCCTTGGCTCGCATCGAACCTGCGTCTTTCGGGTGAGCACTCTAGTGCCGTAACCAATGAGTCACCGTCGCGGTGATAATGAGAAAAGTCATAGCCTCTAAAGTGGATCACCCTCAACCAGTAACTTCGACTGCCTCTCCGGAGATGTTAGACAAGCATTGTATCACAGCAACACCTCAGAAGTGCTAGCGACAAAAAGAAAGCGATTTCATTGCAATATAAAAATGCTTCCTTTTTATATTTGATCATGAATCTTTATCTACAAAGGTTCCTGAAAATCGAGAAGGTTATGAAAACTCCTAGCGAGGATGTGCATGAGGCATCAAAGCGACACCAAGCATGAGTCAATTAAAACCGCTAGTATATTAGCAGGCCACAAAAGCAAAATGAGGTTCCAAAAGCAAAAGCAAAACGTCCCCCACAATTATGAAAGCATCGATCTCTAACCCACTTTGTAACGTGCGAACTGGTTCAACTTTGATTGACTTGATTATTGTAGGTTAGTGGCGCAAAGACCAGTGCTGGCCAAAGAGTGCCATACTAGACTTAATGAGCTGTTAGTTGGAGGTGATTTTCTGGTAGTCAATGCTTTTAGAACTAGTCCAGTACAGAACCTATATGCAGAATCAAATGAGTGGTCACTCCAGCTACAAATGGCATACACCAGTTTCACATATTTCTTGAAAGTCAGCTCCACGTCAGAACATCCCTGCTACTCTATCTCAAATAACACATCATCGCTTATATTTTCTGCAACCGACCCACTGCTAGGGCTGTAAAGCGGCCTTAAAAACTTCGTTAAATGCACGTTGGGTACATTTAATAAGATCATGGTGAAACATATAAAACATATTAAAAGGTACGAAATGTGATAAAAACGCTAGTGTCGGGTTATCAGAAGCAGTCTGTCTCCGGCACCCTTGGCTTCAAGGGTCAGGAAGCGTCTGCTGTACAAGTTCTAGATCACAGCACCACTCTCTGAAAAGAGGCCGTGCTATGAATCCGATCGCCGGATAAATTGCAACAGACTAGTGTCACATATATACTCTAATACTTGTTTGGTATTGAGAAAGGGTTCTAGGCCAAGGAACATTTGTGGATGAAGGGGAATGTGTTGTCTGTGAAACGCAGGAAAGTGTTTCTTTCTGTGATGAGCGAGACAGAGAACAAGAGACGACACCCGATCCTGGGCCAGCTGTTCTTATTCTTACTTCGTTCTTCTCTTCCTTGCTCTAGCTATCTGCGTGCCGGAGCCCCAGTGTATTTCTTGGTCATGACACTCGGCCATGACTGCACGCGCGCGGAGCTGGCAGCAACGTTTCTGGTAAGCAGGCTTAGCTGCATCGTGGTGGTCAGCTCGGACCACAATGCAAGATAGAGCGACGGTCTGTGGAGAGCGTCTCTGGTGGACGGCACTGGCTGCCTCGAGCCGGTCGCTCTTTTGCATGCCACGATGTCTCTTGAAAAAGTACTGTGGACTCAGGCGGCCGGCACTGGCTGCCCCGTTGCGGCCGACGCTCTCGGCCATGCTGCGATTTGGTCCGGGTATCTACCGCAGATCTGGTGGTCGATACTGGCTGCATCTCGGAGGTCGGCCTCGACCACGCTGGAACTGGGTGCCGGAGTCTGCCACAAGTCTATCAGGAAGTCGAGACTGGCTGCATCGTTGTGGTTAGTCTCGGTCATGCAGAAACTCTCTGTTAGAAGCAGCTAAACATGCACCTGACAGCGCGCTTCGGACGGGCCGCAATATCAGCGGCTGACGTGAAACGCCGGACGAGGGTTGCCGAAAGGTATCTCAAAAGGCGCGCTAGGTGCCTTGGCAGGTGTCGAGAGCGGGTACGCAACTTCGGTGATGTGTGGCAGAAAACATAATTCACAGATGGTCTTGGCATCTGCGGGAGGACATTCTGTGAAGCTGTCATCGTATTGGCTGCGTCTGTGGGGTCCCTCTCGTGGACGCGATGACTCGCCTTGCGGGGCTGTCGAACACTCTGGCCGGTGACCATGGCTATCTAGTAGCGGTCGCAGCACGCTTACCAGGCGATTCCGTTGGTACAGTTTGGGGCACCAGTCTTCATTGCTGTCGGCGTTCTGGACAGGCTACGATGCATATTGCTGAGGCTCGAGGGTGGTCTTGTTGCCTGTTGTCAGACTGGAGGACTGCGATGAGACATTGAGCTGCCGCCCCACTTGAGCTCGATATATGGTAGTGGGCGCGTTTACGAAGGGTTCAGCTACCCTGTGCCCCTCTGTATCTCCCCCCTCCCCCGAAAGAGGAAGGGGTGGCCGATGGCTCACACGAATTTGGGTCCAGTACCAGCGACGAGTCTGGAAGCTCATGAGGAGAACTGGAGTGCTCAGCGGGAGCCTCGAGATGGGACCCTTCTTGAACTCCATCCTCGGTACCGGTCAGGTTGGACTGGGTGGTGGAAGGGAGATCGGAGAGTGTCCGGCCGAAGGCAGCTATGAGCTTGGAGCTCCACTCCGCCCATGACTGCTGCTTCCAGCCTTCATACCGGTGCCACGCCACTGCACCTTCAAAAGACGGTCTACAGCCACGGTCCATTTCTGAGATTCCGTCCAGGCCGCGCGCATTGCTATCGCGTTGACGGTTGCCACCCAGCTGTCGGCGTCGTTCCGGACCCCGTGGAATTCCGGTAGTTCGCATACGGCTGGTGATTGTGAGGTGGCAGGTGGCAACGCAGAGATCACCGACGCGAAGCAGTCGAGCTGGTGTGAGAGCCCGATCAGAGAAGACCGAAGCTCCCTGCGTTGTTCCGGTGTGCTTGCCTCAAGGTCGTATGAGGCAGCTACATCCAACACTGCGTTAATGTCACACAATGCTGGCAACATTGTAGGTGCTCGCTCGGCGATCAACGCTGTCAGTTTGTTAGTCTCGGCGCGGAACAGTGCGATGGTACGCCGCAGCTCCACGGCACTGTCGCACGAGTCTTCTGAACCGCTTTGGTTTGCGTCCGTGAAGTACGTGGTTCTAGTTGTACTTACGGTGGTGACACGCACGTCCAAGGAAGCATGAACAGTGTTTCTTGGCGGCTCATGTGTTGGAAGAGTACCGGACAGGGAATGCAGGCCGTGGGAAGCTTGAACAGCATTCCCAAAGGACAGGAGCCCGTGCGTATTACGGCCGCGAAGTGGTAGCGTAGTGTCCATTGGGTGATGCACTGGTACAAAAGAGGAGGTATGGACACCGTCCACTGATGGTCCGATGGGCAGCTAAGGGAAGGTAGAGGAAGAAGAAGACAGAATAAGAACAGCTGGCCCAGGATCGGGTGTTGTCTCTTGTTCTCTGTCTCGCTCATCACACTTTCTTACAGTTTCCAGTTCATAGAATTTTATCAAGACATGGAATACTGTCAGGGGCTTGTCGCATTTATCGCAAATAGGCGCTTCACTGCCGCTAAACAAAAAGGAGTGTGTGCCGTACATATGACCTATTCTAAGGCGACGAAAAATGACCTCAGTACGTCGTACTTTGCGGACAGTTTTTGAGTTGGGGCTTTATGGCAAGGAACTTATTCGATGTTTCACTGTCCCACAGGCGTTAGCAGTAGCCTCTAAGGTTTTTGTGGAGGAAATATTTCATGTCTAAGGCTGGTACGGCTCCTAACGGATTTGTTGGTTTTGTTGCCGCTGGTACTGCGGTTTGGTCTGCAGCCATGTTTCCCCTGATGGCTCTATGGCCTGGTACCTAACATAATGTTACATGCTGCTTAGATATGAGCACCGAACACAATAAGGAATAGAGCTCATTCAAGACCGAATTTTTGCTTTTGAAAAAGTGCAAAAGAGATTTTACAACCCTTAAGGAATCGGTAAATATAACAGCTTTCTGTACAATTGTGTGTTTTATGTGTTTAATGGCCGATATTACAGCGTATGCCTAAGCCGTAGGTATACTCGTTTCAGTGTGGAGAACATCTGATTCGGAAAAGGACGGTCGAAGTGCTGCATAAGCTACTGCAGTATATGAGTTTGATGCATCCGTGTAGTATTCCGCGCACGAGTATTTAGCCTGAAGCTCTCGAAAGTACATTTGAATGTGTACCTCAGGAGCATGCTTCGAGATTTCTATAAACGATGAGTCACAGTCGGCTAGTTGCCACTGCCATGCTGGTAGAAGTCTTGCTGGTGGCATTAGACGATGTTCTAAAAGTGGGACATTCATTTCTTCAGCAAGGCCTCTCACGCGCAGTGAGAACGTCTCCCTAACAGTGGGTCGGTTGCATAAAAATGTAAGCGATGATGTGTCATTTGAGATAGAGTAGCAGGGGTGTTCTGACATGGAGCTGACTTACAAGAAATATGTGAAACTGGTGTATGCCCTTTGTAGCTGGAGTGACCACTCATTGGATTCTGCATATAGGCTCTGTACTGGACTAGTTCTAAAAGCACCGGTCGCTAGGTGGATACCCAGATTGTGAACAGGGTCTAACATCTTGAGGGCACTCGGTGTGGCAGAATTGTAAACAATAGCACCGTGATCTAAACACGACAAAATAAGGCTTTTGTACAGGTTCATCAGACATTTTCTGTCACTTCCCCATGTTGTGTGTACAAGAAGCTTTAGTATGTTCATCGTCTTCAGACACTTCGCTTTCAAGTGTTTCAAGTGAGGAATGAACGTGAGTCTGTGTCAAGAATGATGCCGAGAAATTTGTGCTCAGAGACTACCGGTATTGTACTTCCGCAGACCTCAATTGTAGGGTGCAGTACTAACCCTGTCTTATTTGTGAAGAGAACGCATGTGCTTTTTTGTGGGCTAAGCCTAAATTCATTTTGGTCCAACCATTAACCAACTCTATTTAGGCAAAGTTGAACATGTCAATCGCAGACAGCAAGATTGCCCGACTTGAGACCTATTTGCACGTCATCTACATATACAAAATAGAACATGGCGGGTGGGAGGACTTTTTTGAGGGAGTTCATATTCACAATAAACAACGCACAACTAAGCACACCACCTTGCGTAACACCACTGGTTCAACTTTATGCCTGCCAAATTCATAGTTCTGTTACTACACGTAGCCCTCCGACGTCTACGACCGCACTTACCATCTCCTCGTATTCACTCCAATGTTCTTTGTGACCATTTGTCGCCCGTGTTTCCCATAACGTGACCTGCCCAGTTCCATTTTAACGCGATAGCGTTCAAAGAGCTCATTTCGTAGAAATTCTGGTGTTCGCGTAGGCGTCCGCGTTGGTGTCGGCGTCGGCATCGTTGGTTGGGAGCGGAAATCATCATCTTATGCATGACCAAGAAATCGAGAACGATGCAAATAAACTGTGAGTAATAATAAAAACCCTGGAGCCGAGTGGAGACCGAACAAGAGTTGCTGTGGTCCGAGTCGGGATTAAACCCGTGTCGTTCTCGAAGAAAGCGAATGTTCTACCACACGGGCATGCCTCTGCTTTCGTAAGAAGAGTGAAAAAAAAAACTTCATTTGCTTGGAAATGCCGTGAAATTTGCTTTCAGCTTCACAAACGCACGCGTCCTGTATATATGCTTCACAACGCAACATGAAATATTGCCGTAATAATGCGTGGTCGAGCGTTCATTGCCAACAGGCGTCAAGATATGCGATTATAATAATGGCTCCGTGGTTGAACGCCGGCACCCCCCTTCAAAAGGCAGACACCTTACTGCGTCTATTCCGTTAAGGTCAGTGGGTGCATAGCAAGTTCTAACAGATTTCGTGCAGCAACTGTTTGACTATCACGTTAAACTATCACTATCACGTTAAACTCCTAAAGCCGAAGCTTTTGGGTCCCCTAATTTTCATCTTCTCCTTACCTCTCCAGGTAAAAAATCGACAACCTTGTATATTATTTTATCCAGTCTGATGACTTCTTATTTCTTAATTTTGTGCCTCTCACTTTTCGTTCAGTCGCACGCTGTGCAGTCCTTCACTTCTCGACTTTCATCATTCTAACAGTTATGTGTCATTTGTTAAACCTGACCTAAGGGGGGAGGCTACCATCGGATACCAACTTTTTTGTTTATTGAGATATCCTAATGAAATTTTCAGGATAGACGTATAGCAAAAGCAGTAGAAGAACTACAAAATTTGATCAAGTTACGTTCACTGGTTTTCAAGTTACAGCAGAATATCGGGGTAGTGCACATGGTTCTCTTATTCCAGGCCTGGAGAACTTTCAAAAGGTGCTGGAACTGTGAAACTAACTATGGTGATTCCCAGATTGATATTCCAGGGGGTAACAGAGCCGTTTTTTTGAATTTCCTTGCTGAAAAGTTTTAGCAGACCATCAAACTTTGTGTTCGTGATTAGGATATTATCAATCAAATTTTGATTAAATATAATAAATCACACACAATATATTGAAAAAATGGGCTTGTCACCCCCTCAGAAATTTATTCATGTACATAATAAAAAAAGACTTATGGAAATCTAATGAGTGGTTCCAGAGATATGGCTGGAATAAGCAGCCTCACTAGCCAAAAAAGTCATTTTGAGAAAACGACCTTTGAAAGTTTTGAGCACATAGGCAGTTCTAAAATGAACCTGCAGCGTAACTGGAGGTGTCCTTTGGCACTCTATTTCTTTGCCGCCTTTCCATATTCTCTAGGGATCGCTTCTTAGCCTTTTTCAAGCGCAGAGAATCTTTCTCGGCTGCCCGTTGAATGGCCAGGTGGCCAGGTGTTAGCCCCACTGATGAAGCTAGCTCTTGGGTGGCCCTGTAGCAGCCAGCATTGTATCTTAGCACTGCATCATGCAGTGCTGTCTCCACAGCAATCAGTGACGCATGCTGCTCTTTGGGCATGAGGGACCACAGCACAGAGTGAAAGGACTCTGATGCATTCTGCGTCTTTGCTCCCAGGCAGCGTTGCAGAAGAGAAGCCTGTGAGAGCCTCTCATAAATGGGTAGAAGTGCATCTGCAACATAGCGTGGCAGCTTGTACGAATGCTTCGGAGGTGGAACACCGGTAATCTTGCTGGCATTGTGACGACACCAGGAGTCTGCACCCTCTGGGCACAAGTCTTAGTGCGGCTCCTCATCCATCGACGTCACATGGTGGTACGATGCCATCACTGCCCGCCGCATTGCAGCCACATCATCGGAATTGTTTCGTAGGGCCCAGCCATAATAATCTGTGAACTTGTCGATGAGGGCCTTTGTCAGCCTGCCCTTCCCTCCCAAAGCCTTGTCACTTTTCTGCACAAGGTTGCGAAGTGCAGTCCCCATCCTCTTCTGAACGTGGTTCAGGCATTCCCCTTTGAAATGGGGACCAGTCCATAAACATTTTCTTGTACAAGGGCAGAGAAGGTGGCACTATCTCCATCAGACACGAGCGTTGTGTAACGGAGGTTGTGCTTCGACAGTGAGCGTGAAAAGAGGATGATAGCTGCCTCAACCTCCATTCTCCCTGATTTAGAGTCGGTGTTTTTCTGGCACACATGATTCTCCAGCCAGCATGCATAGTCTGCGTCTCCAGGCTTCGGCCCTACTTGGCAACCAAGGCACTGATTAGACAGAACAACGGCGTCCAAGATAAGGCCCGTATGGTATTCGATAATTGCCCCGACTCCAATATGGGATGTGTGCCCACGCTTGTGCCATGTTCCATCATAACAAACTGTTATATCCCTGGTGAAATATTGATCCATTTCTTTGTAAGTGGCTTTTACAGCAGAAGCAGATTCTGCATAGAAATTTTCTATGCATTGTGTCTGCGGTTCCCTGAATTTCTTCAGGTGCTTCTGAAAGGTCTTGTGATGGAGGCCACGATGGGACACGTTCATCGCTGCCCAAAAGTCGTTGAGAGCTGTTTGTCCCTTGCCTATTTGTTTTGTTGCCATAATGGCTCTTACATTCACATCAAAGGCCTTTGTGTCATCCTGACGAGATTAACTCCATGAGCTTGAAACTACTCCACAATGCAAGCATACTAGCTCAAGCTTTGCAGCAAGTCCGAGTTGGGTGCCTCCTCGTACCTTCATCCCAATCGCGGTGCACCGGTGGCACGGCGTCCGAGATAGCAGGTCGTCTAGGACATCCATTTGCACAAGGAAAAATTTTTCGCCTTTACTTGTAGCGGTGGCAGCTTCATGATCGCGCTCCATTGCCTGAAATTTCCGCTCCGTCGCTGGCATAGCGCCAAGTTCTCTTTGCACAGCAGCGCGTTGTTGATCCGCCGCCTCTTTCTCCTCGCACGTCAGGAAACTTGTTCGCAAATGCACAGTTGACGACGCGATCGCACTCGAGGCCGATGAAAGAGAAGATGCGGAAGCCACTGTCGATGAGCACGAGACACCAGGCGCACTTGTAACGACAAATTCTTGCACCGGCGGAGCAGGAGTCCCGTTGCTAGGCGCGTCGATGCGACCACTCTCTTGCGTAGATGAAGCAGAAGCTGCCCCTCAGGTACCGTCGGCGCGATCACCGTCGGCGCACGTGCGAGCGGAGAGCCTCGCCGCGCGGACAAGCTTCATAGCTCGCTTCCTTGCACCGAACGATTGTAGCGTCTTCTTTTTCGTTGGGCGCATCGTGAGCGAACACAACAACGGTCTCGTATAGACGGTTGAAAATCGTCTCGTAAAGACGGTTGAAAATCGTTTCGAAGACAGTTGAAACGTGGACAGTATGCGAACGGCTGCAACAATACACGGAAGCGAGCGGAACACAAAGACGCCGGACGGAGGAGCAGCAGACGAGCGGCCGCATTGGCCGCATTATGCGCAAGAGCGCTACGTCATCGCGCGCAGCAGGCAATGGCAGTCGCGGGCTCCCCCGCGTTTTTGGGGGAGCGTGCGCTTCGCCCAATCCCAGCTGCGCGCCTCAGCCGCGGGAAACTTGAAAGCTCTCGCGAGCCCTCCAATCATGAGCGGCTTGCTCCTCTCCTGCGCTGCCGCCGGCGACGCAGGTGGCGGGGAAAGAAAGAGCAAGAATTCAGAAACAAAACAACACCAAAATGGCGGCGCTTCGTCGAGCGGTCGAGAAACTGCGATCACGCCAAGTTGGGGTATTTTGAGCGCTCGCGCGCCGCTCGAGGGCCGCCGCGGCATGTTCTAAACTTTATTTCAAATGGTTTCGCGACGAATTAGACGTTGATATTTACAGAAAAGGTAGTTTATGACACATACTGCCCGAATATGTGGTTTGCCAAAAATCGACTTTTTCGCGATTTTTCGGTTTTCAAAGGCCGCGTCCCCCCTTAGCTAAGGCAGCCCTTGCACATTTCTCGCTTTAACAACAACTGCAATTCGGCTGTCGCTGAGAATTCTTAGCGTAAGTTTAGGGTAGGGTGTGCTAAAATGAGGCACGGCATAAAACGCGATATTTTAATTTTGCCGGGTTGTTTCGCTCGTTCAAAGACTACTTTTTTGTTTCTATTTTCCAGTGGTAACTACTGGTCCTTGTCTACATTTTCATGTGTAAAAGTTCATGATTGCTCACAGCGTTCGCGCAGCAAAACATACGCAGCTCCATGACGTTCGAGGTTTTCGACCCCTCGAAAAGAGGCGAAACTCTGCTCGGCCGAATTTTTGGATCTGTGTACGAAGGTACATGTCACGAAAAGTTTAGTTCAAAAGGGATTTTTTTTTTGTGTTCAGGCATGTTAGAGGGGCAAATTGCGACAAAAAGGAATGCCTTGGAGAGTCTCTTACGAATTTAACCATTAACACACACTCTTTATATATCACATTTCTTTGTTTAGTATTGTTTGTACATACAATAGAATATCATATGAAGCTTCCTGGGAAAGAAACGACTTGAAGGAGTACTGACTGCTGTTGAGGGCAGAGCCCATTCAATCACACTGCATCAAAGTTTTTCCCTGTTCCCAAGGATGGTGCTCTCAAAAGAGGCATGAAAAAAATTGCAGAATATACAAGTCAAGTCTTTCGCAAACACGTCTTGAAATTGAGTTTCAATGACTTTTCTCCAATACCCCAACTGAAAAAATAGCACAGTTTCATAAATACATTGCCTTAAGAAGCACGGCGGAAGAAAATAAAAGCCATGAAACACCTGAGCAGTTCTGCATCAAAACAGCAAAAAGAGGTAAAGTAGATACGCCAAAACATATCTAGCCTACAATTTTCGAATAATCAAATTAGGAGCAAGTGTTCAACTAAAGGCCCTATTAGCACAAAGAAAGACTGGCGGTGTTTGATCTGCAAAAAAGCTTTAGGGCAACACAACACCCCGTTTAGTCCAGATTCATTGCGTAGAGTCTTTCTGCTGCACAAACTGAATTAAGGAATGAGTTTTTAGGGGCGAAGCTTCTTAACGTGGCACCCATTCGTCCCTAGTCGTAGTGCGTAACATGTCTTACGCTTTGACCTGTAAGGTGGTGCCGGTGGGAAATTTCTCCTGTGCGTTGTTGAACAATAAAAAAATTCGCAACGTGCGCGTTAACTAAAAGCCGAAATCTCCTGTCTCTCATTCTCCATTAGCAGCCATTTGCATGTACATTGAGCCTTACCTGACAAGAAACGGTTGCCACGTAATATTCGCTGGGCGTAACCTCCTTGATTTTAGAAAGGTCTAGCGAGCGTTGGGCCGCAGTGCCATGAATGGACGGACGGATGCTTCGCCCCACTCTCAATTATTCACCCCGTGGATATGCTGGCATTTTTTTTTTCGCTGTCTCGTTTTGCCCTACGCAGCGTCTCGTTTCGCATTGCCGGTTGGGGCAAAATGAGACATCTCTGTACGTTTTTTATTTATTTTTAAGTTGATGTTTTGAATGGTGGCAACATGACCATGTTTATGTCGCACATACCTAGTACCCAAGGGAAAGTGTCTGCATTGGTCTTCATTTGTAACGAGTGAAATAAAAATAAATGTTCAAAATTTTGGAATTTTTTTTGCACTTTACTCCACCTCACCCTTATAGCCCGGTATTTATCTTCAGGGAAACTCCTTCACATCAGTGGGTTTTCTGTTAGTATATATTCGGCCTAGCTACAATAGAAGCAGAACAATGTCGTACACACTCGTCTACTGTATCTGAGGTCCGGATGTCTATCGCGAGCTTTTGCTCACTCGCCAGACAACCTGGAGTTATATTTGTATTCTGCATAGCCATGTTCGACCCTTCATACTTGGACACTCTCCTTCTTTACGTTACGAGATACTTTTTTTGCAATTAGTCACCATCATTACCGAAGAGCAAAGTGGCACAGTGTAGTCTGTGAACCATAATAATATCCTCATTGTTCTTCACATCTATTTTTTCTCCCATTCTCGAATATATAATTCGGCTAAACATGCCATTAACAACTGATAGCAAGGATTGTCTCTCCTTGTTAAACCCCTGTCTTCGTCGGTGCTTTTACTGCATTTAATGAGAATAAGTGTAGCTGTAAAAGCTTCGAGCGCGTCACTGGTTGTGCTGCAATTTCCAAATACTCATCTGTCGTTGTAAATGACTACTGTGTATAGGTAATAACTGAACTCTGCGTAATTTTTTTTTTCTATTTATCAGAAGTCAACGCAATCTTCATGGCCATCTAAAAACAAATAGCCAGTCATCCTACGATGCATCAGCTTACCTACGTCGTTCTAAAAGCCGCAAGTGCGACGGGCAGTTTTCTTCAAAGCCATTTTCCTTCTTCTCAACAAACTGGCGCGATAAGTGGTGATCCAGGCGCAACCTCCTGGCAAATTGAACGCGCCCACGACAAGATTGCGCACAGTGCCCCGCTAAAAATGCAAACATGAAGAAGAATCAACTTAAACGCCTTTTTTGTCACAAACAAGTCGACCCGTCGAGAAAGCACCGTTCAACGTCATCGCGCGCCGTGCCCGGAGGGGGACGCTTTTTTGTCAAACGAACCAATCTCGTGACATTCCTTTTTTTTTTTTTGCTGTGACCCAGCTTCATGTTTATTTCTGCCGTTATCGTTCGGGCTTGTTTGCCTGCGGCTGCGAGGAGGTGGGCCCAACTCGATGCCACCTCGACCCCGCTTTCACAAACGTTTGTCGACGAGGCCAGCGCCTCGGGGCAACCGTCCGGACGTGGCGCTTCAAACACCGCTAGCAACTACGACAAACTCAGGTGGCCCCGCTGTGGCACTAAGCTAACTGGCTCACGGCAGAGCTTGAAGCCATTACACACTTCTTTGTGCTATTTTCGTCTCATAGCACTCTTTATTGCTTCAATACTTGCGTAAGGTTATGCTTTACCTGTGGGATTTTTTTTCTTAACCATTGCTGTCTTTGTATCAATGTTTTGCTTTATTTTCTCATTTGTATTCCGCTTTTTCCTGAATAATTCAGCCATCGGTGTCTGTGTCGTTGGTTTGCTTTATCTTCTTACCTGTAAGCTGCTTCTTTTTTAATTCAACGGGCGAGTTCAATTTTATAAGACGATCGATAAAAAGCGTAGTCTGCACACATCATCATCATGGAAGTACGGAAAAAAGTAGAGTGACAGAGCATTTGCAAACAAACGAGGCCTATAGGACTTTTCACTGGTAATATTATCGGATCACTCCAAAGCCTCCCAGCAAACACGTGACAAGTAGGTTGTTTTTTCTTCTTCTTCTGCGAGGAAGACGGCAAAGTGAGACTTATAAAGCATGAAGCTATCAAGCGAATGCATCTTGACTGCATTGAGATATGGCACAA
Source organism: Rhipicephalus microplus (assembly GCF_043290135.1). Taxonomy (NCBI): domain Eukaryota; kingdom Metazoa; phylum Arthropoda; class Arachnida; order Ixodida; family Ixodidae; genus Rhipicephalus; species Rhipicephalus microplus. The sequence continues at coordinate 529,865 of NW_027464661.1, read as the reverse complement.
ATAGGCCCACATTAGAGAAAATTGGATAGGTATAGGTGGCGCAGAGCATCGCCTGTAGCCTACTTCTCTGCGTAATAAGGAAAAGGGGAGAGAAAAATAGGGAAGTGCTGGTTGCAAATTGTCATCAGTGGAAAACTTATTATTTAATTAATTAATTGATTGATTGATTGATTGATTGATTGGTGTCGCGACAATGCATTAGCGGCTATCCGCATGTGACCAGCGGCGCCCAGTTTGAGCCACAATTGCCGAGACTGACCAGTAGGCAGCTTCACCACCCCTTTTTTTCTTTTTGCAAACTGTGCAGAGTCACATGCCATAATGATGCTAGACAGTCATACCACGTGCCAGGTCCTTCTGCTAGTTAAAGCATGAACGGAAGCTTGTCACTCACGCGAGGTAGCAGCAGAGAATGGCACCAGTGTCCAGAGCAGCTCTTTCATCCACAGTAGACGCGTATGACTCGAACTGCAAACTATTCAGCGCACACTTCAGCAATCGTCACATTTCCAAAAGCACTCAGTTAAGACAGCTCTCCGTGAAAAATGTCATCTATTCTCACCCTGCTCACTGCATGTGCACTTTATCGCTGTGTCATGCGTAAGGCTTCTAGGAGCACCTTCATCCAAATCGCTTCCGATACAGTCCTCTTAGCAATGCAAAAGCCAATCAATGTGTAGTGTTTGCCCTTCCAGCAACTGCGGAAGGTGCAAAAATGTTGCGTGGTTGTTTTGAAATCATGATGCCTCCCAGCAAGAGTCATATTTGTGACAAATGTTATGATTGCCGTGTCTTATAGAAGCCACTCAAGTTTCATATTGCAGCGGTCAACCTCCATATACACGGATTGAATGATAATTTAAGTTCAAGATGTAGAACAGAGGTCTACACCTCACCTTATCTAGCGGGTTTCCGTCACGAAATTTAGTCCTGCAAGGCCCGGGGGCAAAAAAAAAAAAAGACAGAGGAGCGAGGGTGTAAGTGGCAGCTTTAACACGTCAACTCACGCTGCCATTTCGCAGAAGTCATTTCACGTATCTCGCCGATTGAAACTATTATTCCCACTTTTTGTACTACTAACGATCTTGTTTCTATTTTTTTATTCTTCAGCTAACGCCTCTATGTCCCATGAAAGCGCCTTTCAAACGTCCACCACTATCGGGGAAGCCACTACACATCTTTCGCGCGCCAGCCTTCCCGTGTGGACACTTGCTGTGGAGCCACTTTAAAGTACCGATTGCTCGAAGGTTTATCCTTAAACGGCTGCGCGAACGGGTGACTGGGCCAAAGCGTCGTATATTGCACGCTACAGATTCTTGTTCCACGACAGCACTTGCCGTAGATCCGTCCGGCCATTTATCGAATTGTTCCCGACAATAAGGTAATAGGTCCCCGTTAATATAAGCTCAAGTTGCGGCTAAATTCAGGGCAAGATTGAATCGATTGATTGATGTGTGCGATTTAACGTCCCAAAACCACCATATGATTATGAGAGACGCCGTAGTGGAGGGCTCCGTATATAATTTCGACCACCTGGGGTTCTTTAACGTGCACCCAAGTCTGAGCAAATGGGCCTACAGCATTTCCACCTCCATCGGAAATGCAGCCGCCGCAGCCACGATCCGATCCTGCGACCTGCGTGTCAGCAGCCGAGCACCTTAGCCGCTAGACCACCGCAATGGGGCAGGGCACGTTTGAAAATCACAGGTCTGCGCTTCTAAACGAGGTCATTGCTTTCATGATAACGTGTTAACCACGCATGCACACAGAAAGACTGGCGTCTATCATAATCACATGGAGGTCTTAGGGCGTCGAACCCCACATATCTATCTCCACCTACACACTCACACTGTCTGTCAGCGGTGTCAATGAAAACATAAAATGCACTCGCTAACGGTGGACAACGATGAGGGCGTGTGAAATTTGTACATGCTAGGGTTAATTTCAGATCACTTTGCTCAATCGAGTGCAATGATAAGTTTCTCCTAGAAGTTTTATTACTTTGGCTCATATTTTTTTACGTATATTGTTATATACGCCACCCTTCTATGGAGGCATTCGGCTGAAGAGGGGCATTAAAACCAAGGAGGTTTTGATTAAAACAAGGTAACCTACCAGAAGCTCGAAGTAATGAATAGAGTTGCACATGGAAAGAAAAAAAAAACAATACAAAAAAGGCATTACGCAACATTCTTCGAAGCAACGGCATAGGTCAAATTCACAATTCACAAAGGAAAGAAACCAATTTACGGCAGTATAATTACTCCCATTCATTGTAAAAAAAGGTAAAAAATGGCTACAAGATACAAATAAAACTTATCGCTATTTGTTCGAAGACAGCAAAATAAAAAAAAACGAAAACAAGGCAGTGTCCTTCAACCCACAGTTTCTAAGCGTCTGTCACATTCGGCGTGTTTCTAAAAGCACTATGTACAGTTCTGTCAACGCCAAACACACCCTTAGGTAGCGATCCTACCCCAAAAGTCGGTGTGCCTCATAGCATTTATCCATACCAAAAAAATAGCTCTGAAACGCATATAGAGCAACGCGCGTGCTTCGTTTGGACGTCTAACTCCGCGTTCGCCGTTTGCGCTCGCCCCGCGGAAAGTCGAGGCCGGCCAACAGACACGGCACAACGCGTACTGCGTTTCCCTGATGACGTAAACATGCCCTTTTCAGGTAGTGCCCTTTTAGAGATCAAGTGGCTTTGATATGTTAATTTAAGTGCTACGTTAGTTCTATATTAAAAGGTAGTTGTTCTCGACGAAACAAGTATGGGTGATTGATTGATAGGTCGGGTTTAACATCCCAAAACCACCATATAATTATGAGACACGCCGTAGTGGAGGGCTCCGGAAGTTATAGCGGCACGAACGGGTGCCGCTATAAGGAGCTTCGCCCCTAAAACTTTGCCTCCAATGAGAGGCTTACTAAGGAAAATTAGCAACACTAACAATCGTACTCACAAACGCTCCTTGACTCGAATTCAGTCTTTCATTTGACTGAGTTGAGCACTGCGCCACTGCTCGACTGAAATAGACGCTGCGCTTCTCAAGAATCGCTGCAGATTATTGCTGATATGATGTGGCTTCGTATGCCAAGATATGGCACTCCCATCGACTTTGTCGAGTCTATGTGAAGCGTTCAGTGAAGGGACGATCTAGAATGTGGCGGTAAGACGCACTTGGAGCCCTATGTGAACCGAAAAGTTTCCATAATAAACTCGTTGGGCGTGCGAAGAAAACGCTCCATTCTTCATCGCTAAACGGTGATACTTTATCGTGCCCCTAGTAAGATGGCCGCCACAGACACCGTCTTGCCATAGGCACAACTTCACTCCTGGGCAATCATTTCCACTCCAGCATTTTTTTTTTAGAATCCTCCTTGAGCAGATCCCCACTTCGAGTTTTCATCTCGGTGGCCTGAGATCCACCCCAGAAGTGCGAGTTAAAAACGAACTTAACCCAAGAGAAATTAGACCAGGGCACCATGAAGCCGAAGTGCTAGTGTCACTACCAGGCGCCAAGCCCAAAGATTAGGGTGGCCTTTAATATTTCTGATTATAATATTTTATTACGGCTACAAACTTTCTGCTAGGAAAAATAATTTCAAATGTCTCTTTAGTGACAAATATAGTTGCCAAAGTTTTGGTATTTTAAGCATGTGTGGTACCTCACTGTTTCAGCCATAAAATAACATCGAAAATCTCGCGTTTATACGACGAGAGATTGGACTCCCAATAGAGCTATTTCGGCATGGTCAACGAAGTACTGATCTCACCAATGGCAAGAGGTTGCACCCACAAGTGCGCGCATCGGACTTTTAGAGCCATATAACCACCAGGGGGAAAAAAGGCGTGTGTGCGTCTTCAGTTCTCAAAAGTATCCCCAGACTTCAGGTTAATTAAAAGAATAGGCTACACGCAGACAGAAGGCACCCTAGCACATCAACCATTCTATCAAGCAAAACAGTTCACACGCTACGCTAAAACATTGTGTACATGAAAGGTGCTCAACTGCAGTTGTCGTCTGGAACTTACTCAGCACTAGGCAACTTGACCAATGCGTGTTACAGTGCAGACAACTTTTGGGTTAAACTCTCCTATAGTGAAGTAACTATAGTTTTCTAGAACACAGATCTAGGAATGATTCTGGATGTACTTAGGGGAAAAGAGAAATTAGTCAGCATCTCTATTCCACTTACACGAGAAACAAGCAGATCGTCGATGGGATCTACCACCAACAACCTTTTTTTCGTTCGTCTTTCCACCTTTTCTTTTTTACACCGTTTCTACACTAACCCAACGGCGCTGTGCGATGCCGTGCAAAAAGCGACAGGGCCGGTCTGCCCCCCCCCCCCCCCTTTTACTGTGTCAGCGCTCTCCTCTCCCCCACTTCATTGCGGTTCATTCTGTGCCGTCGGTGTTCGACGTCGATTGCCTGAATCCTGATTCGAACCAAAGAACTAACAAAAAACTGGCAGATCCCCCGTACAGTGGGGATCAATGATATGTGAAGCACAAATGAGAAATGTTCATATGTCACTTTAAAATGAGCACGTTAAAATCAGGTGAAGGTAAATAATGCGTACATGACTTCTGTGTCGTGATTATCATGTCTTGTTTGCCTTCGTCCTCTATTCACTTCACATGAAACCAAATTTTGTATATGTAGAGCTAGCGAAACGGCCGCGAGCTCGCTATGAGCGTGGTATGTTGTCATGTTATTACATAACACGCGTGTCAGTATTATCATATTTGCACCAGTCTTATATTTCCTCATTTATTGACGTCACGTAACACCAAATTTGGTGTATGTGGGGCTAGCAAAACGGCCGTGAGCACGATGAAAGGCTGATTATACTCCAGGGTAGCGTTGACGCGCGTGCACGCTGGGCACAGCGACGCTACGTTAGCAAAACGCGAGCACTCTATAGTCGGACTCCAGGCGCGACCAGCGTCCGTTGGTGCGGCCCGACGGCAACTGGCGCGAAATGCGACATGCTGTATTTCGCGGCGATGCGTTACCCAGACAACACTGCGTCTGCCCCTTTTTGTGACGAAGAGACGTGGGACGCGCTGAAATGCGCATGCGTCAAAGCAACGCAGCGCAGCTTGCGCCTGCGAATATATGGCAGGACCAGCGCCTGGCGTGGCAACGCCAGCGTGACGCGACGAAACGAACGCCAGCGCGCACGCACGCCGGGTCACGTCGAAGTTCATTGGCGCCTTGACTGTGACATGTAGTCATGTTCTCACATAACACCCATATCATGATTATCATGTTTGCACCAGTCACATACCTTCGTCATCCGTTGACGTCAAGGAATACCGAATTTGGTATATGTGAAGCTATCTAAACGGCCGCGAGCGCATCATGAGCGTAGCATGTAGTCATGTTCTCACGTGACACGTATCTCATGATTATTATGTTTCCACCAGTCACATACCTTCGACATCGATTGGCGTCACGTAATACCAAATTTGGCATATGTGAAGCTAGCGAAACGCCCGCGAGCGCATCATGAGCTTGGCATGTAGTCATGTTACATGACACGCATGTCATGATTTTCATGTTAGGGTCTGTCCCTTGTGTTCGTCCTGCAATCATGTCATACCATACCAGTTTTGCAATATGCCATGTGAACGAAACAGCCCCAAAAGCTGCAGGACCATGAAATGTAAATTATGACATTCATGACATCCATGTCATGATTTTCATGTTATGACTAGTCAAATATGTTCTTCATACAGTCATGTTATGCTATACCAAGGTTCGTATCGATACCATTATTGAAACGGCCACACGAGCTAAAAGTCGCAGGCGGCTAGATTAGATAGATAGATAGATAGATAGATAGATAGATAGATAGATAGATAGATAGATAGATAGATAGATAGATAGATAGATAGATAGATAGATAGATAGATAGATAGATAGATACGCTCAAAGTCGCCGAAGTTCGCTAAGAAATGCTTCGCATTTAAAAAATCTCTCCTGAGCCTACCAAGTAAATGTTTTCTTTACGCCAACTTCCCATTTTCTAGCCTTTCACCAGCGGCGTTACTTCTTTAGTCTGTTGCTGTTTTTTTTTATCAGTTCGCCTTCTTTGCGAATACTGTCAAGTTGCCAGTGGGCTGCCCTGAAGACCCATGTGGCCCAGCCAAGGTCACCAAGGTTCTGTGAAAAGCGCTACCAGAGTATTAGGCTGCTTGTATGCGGTTATTTGCACAGCTAAAAAAAGTTGAAAAAAAAAGTGGCTGGTGGAAAACTGCAAGGATAGATTTCAAACGAATATATGACAGCCAACATTTCTAATAAGCATATCCTTTCGCAACCATTAGGCTGGTCGAGAGGGATGTACTGCCAACTGGCATTATATGCTTTCTTGTTTAAGCTATTTTTTGTCACAATATCTTGTATCAGATATCACATGAGAAAGCTTGAGAGTACGTTGTTCAATACATTGTTTATAGGTTATGTAGGCGTGCATCGCTTTATGTTTTATATCAACACCACCAAGCATTTGCTGCAAGATAGTTGCAAAATAACACAAGTGACAAATTTCTAAGCTTGCTCGCTGGAATAATACATGTACTGCGCTTTGTATGCTCGTTCTTGTTGTTTTTATTATTGTTATTGTTATTGTTATTATTATTATTGTTATTGTTATCGTTGTTGTTATCGTTGTTGTTGTTCTTGTTCTTCTTCTTGTTCTTGTTGTTCTTGTTCTTGTTCTTGTTGTTCTTGTTTTTGTTCTTGTTGTTCTTGTTCTTGTTCTTGTTCTTGTTGTTCTTGTTCTTGTTCTTGTTCTTGTTGTTCTTGTTCTTGTTGTTGTTGTTGTTGTTGTTGTTGTTGTTGTTGTTGTTGTCACAGTATGCTATTACAAGTGCACTCTATAGTCGTGTAGGATTTCCGTATTCTGAATTGAACAGCTAGCAGTGTTCTTGAATATTATTTGGGTAATTTATCCCTTCTTCAGCCTATATGGAATGCTTTGTATGATATTGTCGCGGGTTTTAAATGACAGGGGGTTTATTTAAAAACACGGACAGTGGGACTTGTAGAGACGCTCTCAGGGAAGGCCGCTAAGATTGTCGTATTCTTCACTCTGCTGCGCTGCGCCTCTCGAGCAAATCCGCGTTCTTCGTTGTCGTCGCTATCTCGCCGCTAAATGCAGCTTTGCACGCGGCATTACCCTCCCGCCAGAGTGAGCGTCGTCCCGACGCTCACCAGGTAGAGATGCGGCCATCGAGTGTTTACATCACTGAGAGTGGTAAAGTTTCATGCGGACCACGTGCACTGTCTCAGGCAGATGCTGGCGACGTTTCGAACAGGAGGAGGCGTCGGGCACGACTTCGTACGTCACGTCGCTAAAACGACACTGAACCTTGTAGGGTCCGAAATATCGGCGTAGAAGTTTCTCTGAGAGGCCTCGTCGTCGTACAGGAAACCAAACCCAGACTCTATCTCCTGGTTGATAAATGACGAATCGATGGCGAAGGTTGTACCGTTGGGCGTCAAGTTGCTGCTGGTTCATTATTCTGACGCGGGCAAGCTGCCTTGCTTCTTCGGCGCGCTCAGTGAAGTCTGCGGCGTCTGTCTCTGAATCATTGCAATCGTAAGGCAGCATGGCGTCAAGCATTGTCGTAACTTCTCTGCCATAAGTTAGTGCGAACGGCGTCATTTTTGTTGTTTCCTGGCGCGCGGTATTATACGCGAATGTGATGTACGGCAATATTCGGTCCCAATTCTTGTGTTCTACGTCGACGTACATGCAAAGCATGTCAGCGATTGTCTTGTTAAGTCTTTCTGTAAGCCCATTCGTTTGTGGGTGGTAAGCTGTCGTCTTCCTATGCGCTGTGCCACTGAGCGTAAGCACAGTGCGCAAAAGCTCGGATGTAAACGCGGTACCTTTGTCTGTTATGACGACAGCTGGAGCACCATGTCTCAGAACAATGTTCTCAATGAAGAACTGGGCCGCTTCAGCTGCAGTGCCACTCGCGATTGCCTTGGTCTCCGCGTATCGGGTGAGGTAGTCCGTCGCCACTATAACCCATTTGTAGCCGCTGTCCGATGTTGGGAATGGGCCCAGCAGATCCATTCCGATTTGAGAAAACGGGGTTTCTGGCACGGGCACAGGATGTAATTGCCCAGCGGGTTTGACAGGTGGTACCTTGCGCCGCTGACAGTCAATGTATGTCCGGACGTAATGTTTAACCTCTGCTGCGATTCTTGGCCAGTAATATTTTTCTTTGATGCGTGTCAGTGTTCTTGTGAAACCGAGGTGGCCCGCAGTGGCTTCGTCATGGCAGGCTTGTAAAATTTTGCTGCGGAGAGCTCCAGGAACTACCAGCAGATAGCTTCTACCTGTTGATGAAAAGTTCTTTTTGTACAGAATTCCGTCCCGTAAACAGAATGACAATAAGTTCTTCGAAAATACTCGTGGTGCATTGGCGGCTCGTTCATTCAAGAATTCTATAAGCGAGTTGAGCTCCTGATCATCTTTTTGTTGCCGAGAAATGATAGCTGCATCAACAACTCCTAAAAAAACCTGGGAAATCATCATCCTCTATAGCCGGTGATTCAATCGGTGACCTTGACAAACAGTCAGCGTCTAAGTGTTGCCTTCCGGACTTGTAGACTACGGCCATGTCGTACTCTTGGAGCCGTAAGTTCCATCGTGCCAAACGTCCAGATGGGTCTTTCATGTTGGTCAACCAACAAAGAGAGTGATGGTCGCTTACGACTTGGAAAGCGCGGCCATATAAGCACGGGCGGAACTTCGCAACTGCCCAAACGACGGCCAGACACTCCTTCTCCGTTGTTGAGTAGTTGGATTCGGCGCGTGTCAACGTTCTGCTAGCGTAGGCAACCACTCTCTCCACACCATCTTGGCATTGGACAAGAACAGCACCTAGGCCCACATTGCTGGCGTCTGTAAGGATGGCTGTTGGTGCATTCTCGTCGAAGCGAGCGAGGACAGGTGGAGTTTGTAGACGCTGTCGCAGCTCGTTGAATGAAGCTTCTTGCTCTTCACCACATACAAATTCGATGTCTTCCCTTGTAAGGCGGGTGAGTGGAGAGGCGATGTGTGCAAAGCCTGCTATAAATCGCTGGTAGTAGGCGCAGAGACCCAGAAAACACCTGACCACTTTCTTATCAACAGGCCTTGCGAACTTTGCGACGGCTGCTGTTTTATCTGGGTCAGGCTTCACACCTTCGCGACTGATCACGTGTCCGAGGAACTGGAGTTCTTCGAAGCCGAAGTGGCATTTTTCCGGTTTTAGTGTGAGTCCAGCGGACCGTATGGCTTAAAGGACTGTCAGTAGCCGCTTTAGATGCTCTTCAAACGTGGCCGAAAAAACGATCACGTCGTCGAGGTACACAAGGTATGTTTTCCATTTCAGCCCGGACAGAATGGTATCCATTAGTCTCTGAAACGTGGCTGGGGCTGAGCATAGACTGAAAGGGAGGACTTTGAATTCATAAAGCCCGTCTGGCGTCATGAAGGCGATCTTTTCTCGGTCGCGCTCATCTACTTCTATTTGCCAGTATCCACATTTAAGGTTCATTGACGAGAAGTAGCGCGCATGCCGTAGCCTGTCCAAAGAGTCATCGATCTGTGGTAATGGATAAACGTCTTTTTTTATAACATGGTTCAGCTTACGATAATCGATGCAGAAACGCAAGCTGCCGTCTTTCTTTTTCACGAGTACCACTGGCGATGCCCAAGGACTTTTTTATGGTTGGATAACGTCATCCTCTAGCATCTTCTTGACTTGCTGCTGGATTACCTCACGTTCTTTTGAGCGACGCAATATGGGTTCTGTCGGATCGGTCTTGCTGTGTCTTCCGTAATTATACGATGCTTAGTCAGAGGCGTTCGACCCACTCGTGATGTCGATGAGAAGCAGTCCTTGAACTGGTCGAGCAGCTCCATAAGACGGCATCTTTCAGTCGGTGTTAGACTCGAACCGATATCAACTGGTGGTGTATCTGGAGGCGATTGAGCTGTGGCTTCCCCTTGCATTAGAAGACAGTCGTGAGAGTAGTCGAACTCTTCGAGGTACGTCAGAGCCGTGCCTTTACCGATGTGCCGGCGCTCATTCGTGAAGTTGGTCAGAAGCACGTCTGCGCGCCCATCCACTAAGCTGACGATACCGCGAGCGATGGCGATGCCTTGGTGAAAAAGAAGGTCAGTGATGCGTTCAACTATGGCGTCTTCATTACAGTGCACGGCGCAACACACGGAAACAAGACTACATGACAGTGGTGGCACGCAGACGTCGTCGTCGACCACACGTAACACCATGGGTTCTTGGTCTAGATCAGTGGTCACAGACTTGTCAGCGGTGAATGTGATCACACCATCGCGTATGTTGACCACAGCACCGTACTTTCTTAAGAAGTCCATTCCCAGAATCATAGGTTTGCAGCACTCCGGTAGGATCAGAAATGTGGCTACAAAAGTCACATTCTCAATTGTGAGTCTTGCTGTACATTTTCCCGTGGGAGTCATTATCTGGCCTCCAGCACTTCGGATATAAGGGCCTGTCCATTCCATCCTGACTTTCTTGAGTTCGTCTGCCAATCGTTCACTCATTATGGAGAAGTCTGCACCCGTATCGACTAAGGCCGTCACTTCAACGCCGTCAATCGTCACAGCGAGGTCGGCAGTCACAGTTTTTTCGGCGAAGTCTTCATCGTCGTCTCTCACGTGTTTCGGCAGCAGTGGGGGTTTTTCGGCAATTCGACGGCTTGCAACCTTCCGCCCAGAGGTCGCTGCTTTCAGTTTCCCCGCCGTGGGCTGGGAGACCGACCTCTGACGGCGTCCGCAAAACTACGGCGGCTTGGTGAACCAAAGCGAGCCGGTGATGGTGACCGCGTCCGGAAGGTAGAAGAGCCTTCCCGCCTGCCAGCCTGGTCGTCATCGATGGAGGCACGGCTTTCGTCGAACTGTCGGCGCGTAGCTGTAGGTGCACTACCGCGGTATTCAGCTCGGCGATGTGGGCAAAAACGGCAAATGTGCCCTGGCTCTCCACAGTTGTAGCAGAGTGGTCGACGATCCGCAGTGCGCCATATGTCGGTCTTCCGCATATAGGGTCGCCTGACAGAATCCTGCTGAGCCCAGGCTGCCACAGGATACGGTTCGAGGTACTGCGGCGCTGGCATGGGCGTGGGTCGACGAATAGCGTCTGCATAGCTGTATCCGTTCGGCTGGTACGATACTTCTAGGGCCAATGGACGACGCACAGCGCCTGCATAGGTACACGAGTTTGAACGGTGCGGTGGAGCGGAATATTGCTGAGGAGAGGCAAACGCTTGTCGAAGTTCATGGCGAACGACTTCAGCGACGGAGGCTACCGTGGACTCCTGCTGCGGGGGCGCCTGTGACTGCAATGTGTATTTTGCGTTCTCCTTCGCGATCTCCTCACGCATGATCTGTCTAATCAGGTGGCGTAGAGCAAACTCGCCGTTTGCGGTAGGTGCGGTGGCGCCTGCAGCTGCGCCGGTGGCCGGGCGATCAGACCGTCGGTATCGTTGCTGTAGCGCACGCTCTATTGCGGTGGCCTCCCTGGTGAACTCGTCCACTGTTGTCGGCGGATTGCGCACAAGACCAACAAATAGCTGCTCTTTGACGCCCCTCATGAGATGGGTTAGCTTTCGAGCCTCGGGCATGTTGGGGTCCGCGCGGTGGCACAAGCGCACCATATCCTCAGCAAACATGGCGACGCTTTCATGCAGCTGTTGGGTGTGTCCTTCAAGAAGGCGTTGTGCGTTTTCGCGTCGGTCCGCGTTACCGAAGGTGTCAAGAAACCGACGACAAAACTCCTCCCATGTCGTCAATGTTGCCTCCCGGTTTATAAACCACGTCTTCGCGCCGTCTTCAAGGGCAAAGTATACGTGGAAGAGCTTTCCATCGAGACTCCAGTAGTTCGATTTAGCTACCCGTTCGAACTGCTCAAGCCAATCTTGCGCATCTTCGTTCGGCCAGCCATGAAATGGTTCAGGAATGCGCATATTCTGGACCGTCACCTGTGCAGGACTCCTTGCCATTTCTTGAGTAGGGGTGGTTGTCGGAAGTGTTGCTCCCTTTAAAAGGCCAAATTCTGGTTCGAGACCTTGAAGGTGACGGCTTGAGCGGTGCACAGGCGTCTCCACGCGTGACTGTCTCGTAGGGCTGGACTCGGGGCTTCTCACAGGGGCGCTGATCATGAGGTGGTAGTACCCAGCACCTCCACCAGTGTCGCGGGTTATAAATGACAGGGGGTTTATTTAAAAACATGGACAGTGGGACTTGTAGAGACGCTCTCAGAGAAGGCCGCTAAGATTGTCGTCTTCTTCACTCTGCTGCGCTGCGCCTCTCGAGCAAATCCGCGTTCTTCGTTGTCGTCGCTATTTCGCCGCTAAATGCAGCTAAGCACGCGGCATTATATATATATATATATATATATATATATATATATATATATATATATATATATATATATATATATATATATATATATATATATATATATATATATATATATATATATATATATATATATATATATATGTACATTCCTTGGCATTACTGTCTGTTAGATCTCAATAATATTGTGTGTATACACTTCTTTCCTTTATATATATATATATATATATACATATATATATATGTATAGCAGGAATTGAGTGAAGACCCACTGAAATATGTGCGAAAACAAGAGAGATTGCTGCAAACTCGGCGCACAGCAAACGATTGCACTCTCTGGCGTGATGAAATCCTTGCCCGGACAATCGAACAGAGGCCCTCTTCTGTATAGCGCGGTCCAATTGGGGATTTCTACCATTTAAGCGTTGCAATCGATTGCTTCGCAGCACAACTTTTTCCCGCCGCCAAAGTTATTAATAGTCATCGAAAGGGTATGAGTGTGAGCACGGACGCCAGAGGAAGATCTTTGAGTTTTTAGTGCGTGATAGTGGGTGGATGCGGAATTTTCAGTACTGAATCTGCTTGTTTTATTTTGCAGGCGTCGCGTTCGCGCCGTCTGATTAGTCAGCCGAGTGTTTCAGTAAGTCTAGACGAATAACAAATTTCGAATGCGGTAAGGAGGTTACTGAGCTTGCGTTGAGTGTCTCGACTGCGTAATCGGTAATGATCGCGACGGACGGGTCTGAAGAATAAATAAATAAATAAATAAATAATCTGCACTAGAGAATGAATTCTGTCTGGCGGATATACTTTGGCGAAGTGTGCTTGAGTATGAATTAAAAAAAAAGATTTCTGTTATACTCTTCGCTAGCACTATATAACCTGGTTAATGGTGCCACGGCGTGCCGTATTTCGGCCGCAAGTGGTTAAAAAAAAAGAGCGCGAGGAAATCGTATAAAAACACGAGAAAAAAAGAAATCGTCGTCTGCGTATAGGCAGGGTTGCTAATTGCGCTGCATCCAGAGTGGGACGAGCCATTAGCGGGCTTTCAGCGGGTTTTCGTTCGGACGGTAACACGCAGCGACGCTTTTGCATCCACCGCACGCCTCACGAATGCGGGCTTTCCCTGTGTGACGGGTTTACGTACCGCGCAGTGCTTCTAACGTGCGACCGAGGTTGTCTATAAGCTTTTTGGCTCGTCGCAACAAGGCAGCCGTAATCGAATGCACCCCGAAACCATTTCGCTGCTAACGCTCGCTGTACTGCGTAGACGGATGCCGACAGTTCACACAGCCACTCGTGCCGGTGTGGGTTTCTTTTGTGGAATGCACGCGATTACGCAGTGCGACAGAGCTTCCTTTAATGCGTGACCACTCTTCAGCCACTTCCCTGGAAAATTAGTCAACAGCACTTAACGTATAACGCCTTTCTCTTGGGAAAAAGTAAGGCTGTGTTGGGAATACCTGAAAGCATATATGGCTGCAAGAACCCTTGACTTTCTGTGCATGTATGCAGTAACATACAGGAACTCGAACTCCAAAGGTCCAAGAGGGTATTGAAGTAACGACTTTACTACAAACCGTTAAAGTGAGAGTTTCGAAAAATTAACCTTTAGAACATATAGGGACATGAACTCCAAACCTTTCAAGCGTGAAGTTAGGGTACAAAAACGACTGAGATGAGAAACTAGCTAACGCTTACACTTACTTAAACAGCTCTGCTGGAGTTGCCTAGTGTTTTAAAGGCGATAGTCTTTCTTGACGACCTTCGACGTCAAAGCGTTGGTCTGCCTGTTTATTTGTCTGTTTGTCTCCCTTTAATGATAACGGGTGCTTAAAACAGCACCAGCCGATACCCCGAGCAGCCGACCCGTCCGCAACGCCCGCCAATGTCGCTCAAGATTTAGCGCTCATACTTGTGCGATTGTCAATTAAAAAATTGGCCCCGTATCTGCATTTCATCTGCAAATGACGTCGAAAGACGATAGTCTTGCGTGTAGAGAGAGTGAACAAGACATTTATTTGATGTTCTGCGAAAGAAAATCGGTGAATGGTATTCCGGAGGCGCTGCGTTGGAGTGCCTCGAGCGTGCAGCGGTGGCGAACGAGCCCATCAAGTCACGTCACCCGTGAGACATGAGCGCCACCTGGCACGGGACATACGACACGGGACATACGACCCACGGCGTAAGGGGCTTTGCCCCTAAAAGGTCAGTCAATAAACAATGATAACACATCACGATGAGAAAAAATATTTTCTCTGTCAACTGCTAAAGTTCACGTGCCTCAAATAACATTTTGGCCGTTAAAGTTACACAATAGGTCACAAGTAAAATGGAATGCACTCAAAGATGGCAGGCAGACTACGATATGACGTAACGAGATTAGATATTTTGCGAACACAGGATAGAGTCGGCTTATATTCTCGCGCGAACGGCGAGTGATTTTTTCATCGCCGCCGAATACAATTATTTATCTCGAAGCGTGTAAAAACCTGGGTGATTGTTAATACAGCTGTGTTATTTTTCAGCTCATTAAATATCTCCTATGTTTCGCCACCACCGGGGCGGGAACCAACCCCACGACCTCTTATGCTCGTGCAGCCGCCCAACGCCCCAGTCACTAAGCCAGTGTGGCAGATCAGGACCATTGTGTGATCGGGACCATTCCATGTGCTCAACTTTTTATGAGTTCCATGAATAAAAATAGTACCGTTCAGTGTACGTTTAAGCTACTAATTCGAAGCCAGTTCAGCAGGACAGCTTCTCGCACTCAAAAAAAAAACACAGGCGAGTCGATCTGAGCCAAGATATATCTGCTCAGTTTCCGTATGCGCCCATGCACGGAACTAAGCGTAAAGGGGGAAACGGCATAGGAGCGTAATTCATTTTGTTCCTGCATAAAGGAGAGGACGCCAGGGCCGCTTTCGTTCGGCTTAACTTTATACAAGCCCGATTCAGTGCAGGGGCATTGAGCGCCGACTCATAATATATTACGAGACGTCTTCGAAAGGAAATGACCGCGCGCTAGGAAGCGCGCGCAGAGAGCAAGAATAAAAGGTCCGGCCGTATTCGAAATGACCGCCGTTCGGCGATGAATAGTTGCGCGTGCACTTTTTTTACCGAGCCGAAAATATTCACTTCATCCTGATAACTTTTTGCAGCTGTACGTCCAATTTCTGCATCGTTGTTTTTCGAGAGTTCTTTCCCCATCGGCCCATCAATTACATCCTTTATTTTCTAACGCAGTCTTTCGGGCTCCTCGATAAATTACGGAAAACAACGGCGTTTTTTTTTCGAGCGCGTCGATTCACTCGTTTATTTGTCGTCTCGAATTCGTAGATCGTATCAATCTTACTTGTCCTAATCAGTTTGTAAGGTTGGTGCATCGTATTTATGTGCTGCATTCGTAACCTAGTTCCGTACAAAGATCCAGTTGATTTCATTAAGTGTTCGAGTAAGTAGAGTTATAGATGACGATTGATTGATTTGTGGGGTTTAACGTCCCAAAACCCGAGTTATATATGACGAAGTATTCTATTAAGTGGAAGTCAGCGAAACAAACGTCCTCGGATGTCGGCCATTTCTTCGACCGAGTCACTTAAAAACAGCTCAGTCCTCTTATTGTCGTTCTATGTGCTTTTCAAGTGGATCCGGAACTCTTACATTTTCGTACAGGAATGTACGTGCAAGGAGCGCAATTAAGAGTGTTAATATTCCGCGCTGGCCCTTGATCTCGCGTAAGAAAAGTCTTCATAAAATGTAAAAAAGCAAAAAAAAACACGAACGATGAGAATGAGGAATGAAACTCTTTGTCAGCTTGTCATCCGTTTCAATAAAGCGTTGGTCGCACGATCGTGGTCCTGGCCAGTGCCGCCGAAAAGTTAACGTAATTGAATGAATATCTTTTTTCTTGAATATGAGTTATAGAGCGGAACGAACGAGCTTTTAAGAACAGCTGTGAGTGAATGGTGAGAAGATTGGAACTCTTTCGCCCTGGGGTAACTCGAAAACTACTCATGGCACTGTATGCACTTCATACTTAAGATCAATACGTGGGGAATGGAAAGAAAAAACAAAAGGAAGACTCTTTCCCAACTTGTGTATCGTTTGCACGCGGTGCTGGTGTGAAAATTTACGGCGTGCGAGGCCCATAACGCGGTGAAACCCTCGGGTTCGGGCGTCACAGCCGCTCGACCCATTGCGGCTTAATATATGCGGTGCCGTATATTTTACGTCGGGGTATTATGTGGCTTGGCGATGCGTGACTGCGCTGAAACAATGGTGGCCGCGTTCGCTGGGTAAGAGAGAGAGAGAGAGAGGCTGAGTGTCACACTAGAAGGTGGTGCGCACTGCGCGGCCGTGTTCAATTCCGTCCAAGCTTGAACGGTTCACGCTGCAGGAGTGCGCATATTAATTAAAACAAGCGGTCTTTCGAATGCGTCCGCGCGTCTCAGTCTTAACAAAGGGTTTCTCTGTTACTTCAGAAGCCTCTTTGATTTTCGTTTCACTTGCGGTAGCGCTGCTACGTGCCCTATAGTCTTGCGTCTTTTATTTAAAACTTGATCAGTGAAATGCGTAGTGCGCACATTTAATGAATTCCTCGCAAGCGCAAGTGCTCCTCAATGTGCGAAGTGCCGTTGTCTGACTGTAGAAAACGCGGAAAACGAGTAGTACTGGGGGATTAATTCATGTTTAGGCATAGGCAAAAACGTGTCCGACTTGCGGAGGAACACGTTTATGCGAACCAATCTCCTTACACCAGCGTGAGGGTCCTCTCATATAGGATTTCTACAAGTGAGCAAACATTTTTTTGTATGTATGTATGTATGTATGCATGTATGTATGTATGTATGTATGTATGTATGTATGTATGTATGTATGTATGTATGTATGTATGTATGTATGTATGTATGTATGTATGTATGTATGTATGTATGTATGTATGTATGTATCTGAAAACTGGCCTAGTTTGTTTAAGCTAAGCATGTGACAAAGTAAGCCTGGTCAATTTGAAGCTGATTAGACGAAATCACGGATGTTTACGAGAAACATACTGCAGTAGAGGGCATCGACTAACCGTCAGCGTTAGAAACCTCTGCGCCTTGTCAAATAGTTGCGGTTCCATGGAGCTAATTTTGAACAGAGCAGGTGTGCGTTCTCTCAAGCGACTTGGAACTTCAATCTGTCATGAACTGCACTCTAAATGTGCTTTTTTAGTTATTCGACCGGTATTCCCGGTAGTTTTAATTCCCCTCTACGAGCAGCGGGGGACGCGCTACCATTTCATCATGGCTGTACTGTCATAAGATGCAATAAGAGACATACGAAGATCTTCAAGAGGCAACCTTCGCAGGCTAGAAACAATACAAGACGAGGTGCTCCTCTGCGCATTATAAAAAAGATAGATTCTCGGCGGCATTGGAAACCAGACCTAGTATTGCCACCACTAATGGCGGATGTTTTATATTGCTTCATCGCAGCTGTGGTTATACAACCGCTGAAATGCTACGCTCTATGTGCAGACATGGCGTTTACTTTGATATTAACGATGCCTACACCAAGAAACTCGGAACGTTGTCGCACCAGATTGTAGAAAATATGGGGAAAATTTGATTTCGCGTTGCAGCGAGCCGCAGCTGCTTTGCCTCCTATTGACCTATGTTTCAATGCGAAACGTCCTTAGTTTTAATCTTGCACTTCGTGGCTGGCTCGCTTGTTTATTAGACGCGATATTTACCCATAGGTGGCAGCACCATCGCCAAAGAAGTGTGGATAGGAGATCGGTGGGGCGTATCCAAATGCACGCTAAAGTGCTTTGTTGGG
The DNA here is from genome assembly GCF_043290135.1 of Rhipicephalus microplus. Classification (NCBI taxonomy): domain Eukaryota; kingdom Metazoa; phylum Arthropoda; class Arachnida; order Ixodida; family Ixodidae; genus Rhipicephalus; species Rhipicephalus microplus. The sequence continues at coordinate 511,625 of NW_027464661.1, read as the reverse complement.
AGCTATAGCTGTTTCAGCCAATCGTCGGTGCATAGAATGCGTTCACTGCGACTTACTGGCAATATGTCCTGTCGTCATTGCTGTATCGATGCATGAAGCTCCCCCAACGTTACTAGAGGGAGAAGTGCCGTTTTCCAATGAAAGGAATGCGCCCCCTGAGTGACAGGCTGGGCTTTAGCACTGTATGGCATTTTTGTTGTTCTATTTGTACTAGTTTAGCTCGTCTTCTACCTAATACGCATTGCCGTGGTATCAAATGAACTTCTTGGGTATTACATCCTGCTCATCCGCACACACACATAAAAAAGAAAGAAAGCCCACATTCTTGTGCGCCGAGTTCAATGGCACTGTTCGCACGTGTCCGCATTTATTTCTTACTCTCAAAATACAGGGCACTTGATAAGCTTAGTCAGGAAAGCCACGTGGTTGATAGCGCTTTGGTGCTACGGGGACGTTTAGCACGCACGCACCTGTTTTTGCTACATCAGTTCAGCAAAGAGCTTTCATAGATTTATTACGTGCATGTCAGTCATATGCAACAAAGGCTCGGTTATAATACGAGGCAAGGATGTTTTGCTTCTTTCAAACGAACAATGTCCGCTGCCCTCCTTCAATTTATAAGAACATCACGCAAACGCTCAACATAATGTAAAAATAAAGTTGGCAGATCCCACATGTACACCTTGGGAATGGAAGTTATGTGAAGCATGCAGAAGGAAGGTGACTGCGTTAATTTTTTTTTATTTTGCGAAACGTCACAAAGTCACGATAAATAAAATGTACAAATGCTGCAGGCAGAGACATATCTTGAAGAGCTGCAGATGCTTACAGAACCATTTGTTTGCACTTGCGCAATGATGCCAACTGGAACATGCGTATTATATAGCAACACCAGAAGCTGATATGAAGCGCTGATGCTCGCGAGGATGCTGGCCCTGAACATTGCTACATAAATCAACTTCAGCGTAAACATCTAACCACAAGTGACGTAAACCCTACGTGACGGCTGTATCAAAGAAGTGCATATGTCATGTTTTTAAAATAGGGTAGGCACCACAGCTACCACTATTGGCGTTTAACGAAGATTAGCGTCTATTTGAAAAGTAGTTACGATACCTGGCATGGCTGTGCGGTAGACTACTTGATTGTCATGCATTGTGCTTGGGTTCGATTCCTGCTGAAACCAATGATATTCATTATATGTGCCTGTTCAACGATGCCGATGTAAACTTTTTAGGGGCGAAGCTCCTTAGGGCGTGGGCTGTGCGTCCCCTGTAGCCTGTATGTAGCCACCTCTAGTTTAGTTTTGCAGTGTTCACTAGATGGCGGTACCGTCCCCTGTATGTAGCCACCTCTAGTTTGGTTCTTGCAGTGTTCACTAGATGGCGGTACCGTCTCCTGTATGTAGGCACCTCTCGTTTAGTTCTTGTAGTGTTTACTAGATGGTGGTACTTGTAGCTGATGATGAAAAGATGCAAGATGTTATAAACTAGAAAACGGTACTTGTAGTTGATGAAAGACGCGAGATATTATAAAATAGGAATGATGTCACATATGGCGCGTGTCATTGGTTGAAGGCAATCGTTCGATTTAGTGCGGCGACGTACGCTAGGGGGAGCGTTGTAATAAAATCCGTTCGCTGTTGGCGCGCGCTCGGAGTCGCCGGATGGATAAGGCTGCACAGCGGAGAGAGCGCAAGGCGGCTCGCAGACAGAATCCCGATGTGCGAGCGCGCGAGGCAAGGGACATCGCAAGCCATCCATCGTCTAAGAACGAATAAAAGTTGATTTGTGTATATACACACACAGCGTTTCTCACGTCTTTACATGATGATCGACTGGGCGAATTACACGGGAGATTCACAGTTTACCGATGAATCCCTCCGGAGCTTCGCCCATTCATCATCATTCACCCCGTGAATATGCCGTAATTTTTTTTTCTCAACGCCAGTGCGCTAAAATTACCCCTGTGTGTTCTCGCCGTTCCGGGGTGTAGATACTAAGTTTGGAGCACCTGTGGCACATATCCGCATACCGGTGACACATACCCACCCGCGGGTATGCTCCTTGTGTTTTACAGCGTACGCTGTGGGATCGTGACGTTGTTCAAGTCTTGACTAGTGCGTCATATTCGTCAAACTATCTCAGCCTCCCATACTGATTTGAATTGACGCCAAGGGGTGATAACGAGAGCACCCAGTCTTAAACAACTAAATAGGTAGATGCGCAGATAGACGTCAAAAGTGCTTGCAGTACGCAAAGAAATGCTTCGCATTTGAAGTACGAAGTTTTGCGCGAAATAAGAGAATATCCATGTAGGGCGAGCCGTCTAGATTAGTTTTTTAACATCATTGTTCTTTAAAGCTTACCTATAGCACATGGGGATTCCGGCATAAATTTTGCTCCACGTTGAAGTTAGGTACGGCCATTACGTTCTATCACTTTCATTTCATACCAATTTCTGTTTTCAGAGGCAGTTTAAGTACCGAAGTGTCAGATTTCATTTGGTAGAAATATTTCTCTCAGTGGTACCACGGCCGTACGATAAACGGTCATCTTAAGCACAACTAAACCTCATCGCATAACCGATAAACTACCGCGCTGCCGTTAGTCACCTAAAAGCAACACGAAAGTGCGTGGCGTAGAGCCTCGTCTCTGTTTACCCTTTAGTCGCTAAAACGCTGCATTCACACACTGCGTAAATACTCCCCGTGTTTGAAATCATGCCAAATTGCCTTTACGATGTGCTTGAATAAGAAAGCGGTACCTGGACTGAAAGGGGTCGGGTGAACCGAAGGCATGACGATAACATGCGGCAGTCTCGAAAGTAGCACTCACTGATATTATTACAATGCATACGCAGTTGAGCAAGACCAAATGCTTCTGCACGTCACCTTATGTAGGCACACTTACAAATTTATGAAATTGCGCAAACGCAACTGAACAAAACGCCTTTTCAGCACGTGCATGATGTACGCGCACATGCAAACACGACATAAAACGACGCAGGGTGCAATCTACACTATGCGTGCCAGCTGGATTTTGTCTTGAGGTGTGCAAAAAGTGCTCAATATCATGGCCAATAAATTGTTACATAATGCCGTTTTGTGCCACTTCTGAGTAGAACGTTTACGTTCTGTTTTTGTACAATAGCTCGGCTCCTCTTGATACAAACAATGGCGTAAGAACATTCTTACACCGTGGCGCAAACCCAGAGACCACCTACGCCAATGGGCAAGCGTTTGTGGCAGTGGTGGTCGATGGGGCTGGCCATGTCGTCTACTCAGCGATGGTCAGGACGAAAGACCCAATCATTGCGGAACAGGTGGCCATCGCCTTAGCACTCAAGATGGATAACATTGAAGTCGTCTACAGTGATTCCATGGCAACACTACGGGCGTTCACCAAGGGGATGGTCTCTGAACAAACGCTGAGAATACTGCAAGGCAAGAACATAACACATCATCTTCTGAGTTGGTTTCCAGCTCACCTTGGACAAATGAACGATTCCCCTCCCAATCTCAATGAAGCAGCACACGAGGCGGCGCGAGAACTCTCCAACCGCGCCTCCCCGGGGATGTGTTCTACCGGTGAAGGGGATAACCGGGAAATTCTTACAACATATAACGAGCTCACTAAACATTTCTACCTGTCTAGAAGGATTTCCCCTCCACCTCACAAAAATCTAACCAGGCCCCAAGCACTTACATTAAGGCTTTTGCAAACGCGGATGTACCCTACATTGAAAATGTTACACATCATGTACCCTGACCTATACCCAAGTAATCTTTGTCCACATTGTGGGGAAATAGCTTCAATAGAACACATGCTCTGGCAGTGCACCAAATTCGCTCATTTATCAAACATCACCTCTGCCAGACGGGAGGCGGCAATCCGCAGCTCGTCCTTGGCAGATCAGCTCTGGGCTGTCCACCAAGCCCGCGAGGTGGCTAAGGAGCTTGGCATCCCAGTCCCCACGTGGGAGCTGCCCGCAACAAAGTGATCTGTTTTTTGGAGGACCAAATAAAAGTTTATATCCAATCCAATCCAATCCTTGCGCGAATGTGACCTTCCAGCTCAGCCGAGGTCAACGCCAGCGGGAAATCTTAAATCAACGAATGCAGTGCGAAGCCGTCGAAAAAAAAAAGCGGCCTCTATAGGTTTCACGTGCGGTGATTAATTGTGGTATTGCAAACCCTCGAGCATTTTCGTTTGCGCTGATGTGCAAGTTATTTTAGAGCTTCTCATTACACGGGTTCGGAACTTGCAAATGTTTGGGTGCGTCCTCTGTGCTTTTGCGTTGCTGAGCTGAAGGCCGCACGTTGAATCCCGGCACCGATGGTCCCATTTCGGTGGAGCAAAATGCCAGAAGATCATGTGCTGCTGTGTAATGTCAGTGAACAATTAAGAACACCATATGGTCGAAATTTCCGGAGCTCTTTACGGCGACGTCTCTCATAATCGCGTCGCGGTTTTCGGACGTTAAATCCCCAGTTATTATTATTATTATTATTATTATTATTATTATTATTATTATTATTATTATTATTATGTGCTTGCGTTTGCGCTTCAATATTTGAAGGTTTTTGTTTGCGATATCCATTGGCGTACATGTTATAGGGAACTAAGTAGTTGGCGCGAATAATTGCACTAAACTAACACATCATACAACACAAAATGCATAAAATGATCGATAACAAAAAGGTAAATATTGTTATTCGCCTTGCGGCGGGAGAACTCGGCTAGTTGCGCAGAGAAAAAAAAAATGTCTGCCTCCTGCATCAACGCGCCGTCTCCTCTTCGTCTAAGGCGCGCCACTGGGTTTCGCTTTTCGCTGCTTAGAGTACGTGGTCTGAATGAGATACTTCGTGCACGGTGAACAGTACAACGTAAAAGCGACAAAAAGGGTTTTTGTCTCCGCTCTTTTTTCTCTTTTTTTTTGCTCTCGTCGTAAGAACGTCCTATGCTGACCTATAAATCACACGCAAGCAGGCATTGAGATGCAGGCGGCGGCAAAGGGGCCTTTACCAACACGTACACTGAAGAGACGGGCATTAACCAGCACTCAACTGATTTCCACAAGGGAGCTATGGCCTCGGAAATGAATGAGAAAGCCATCGTGTATCTAGCGAAAGCTTCATCTTTCTCGATTTAATCTCAAGTTACGCCGGGCCCCGAAAATTCAGCGCTAGTTTTTGTTTCAAAAAACACGCACACTCGTAGCGGTTGCCGGGCATCCTATATAGATCCGGTTGAAAGGAGTGAGGTTGATGTGAATGTGCGCATTCATTAGAGTTCACAAGATTTTATAAATAAAAAATAAACTCAATACCCCTGTAATGAACTTCTATTTTGTATATATATATATTTTTTATTCCCTATTTCGTGAGTTTTATATTAGGTTAAGCGCAAGAAGTGATTGACTTGTGTTCGTAGCGCTTGGCTCCGCACATTCTCGCCCTTCGCTCAGTGATATTAGAAGTTGGATCGCGCTCAGTTGTCTCGCTCGGTTGGAGTGTCAACTACGAGAAAGATAACGGCAGCAAGTTCTGGCGGGCAAAGAACAGAAGACGCAGTGAGTTACACCGAACAAGTCAACCATGCATTCGTCGAAGATGGCTTAATCGGGCAACACATGCTTTCCGCGGCTCTACGGATGGCTAACCCGGGAATTTCTAGTTCCACGGAGGTTTTGCAGCGTTTCCTAAAGGCTACGGATGAGCACTAGAATTCGAACTCATTATTTTTTGAACAGGCATCAATTTTGCGTGAGTACATATGAGTAAACAAAGTTCTCTGCAAGCCTGACTGGACAGACAGAAGTGCAGTGTCACTTGACTAATTGGTGAAGACGGCAGCCAAGCTCCTGTTAAAAAAATGCGTTTATTGAAAGACTTGAATTCGAATTGGCTGGGCTACATTGTTTTAGTTTCTTTTACTTTCGGCGTGTAGTTCAAATGCATGTCATGTTATTATAGGCTGCTTCGTGCTCATTAAATTCTTGTAGGCGTGCTTTGAAAACTTGAGTCTTTATTTCTAATAGTGTCACTCAAGTACACGTGATGTACTAAATGCTTCTAAAAATCATTACTGAAAATGACGAAGGAGCGAACGTTTTGACTAGTGAACTTTTCTTCGTCGAGGCAACGCTTTTGGCCTGATGAAGGCAAGTTAACTTGCCGAAACACTGTTTCCAGGCACGTTATTTCTCGAAAACCTTCTGATTGCTTCAAACCTTTCCGTGTCTCTGCACTTCAGTCTCGTTTGGTGCTCAAGTTCTCTCAGAAATATATGTGCACCGTCACAACAAACGCGATTAGGTCAAATACGACGTGTCCTACTCGCTATTAATGATCATTTTCGCATTGGTTCGGATATTCTCGGTTCAACGTTTGCTTATTACGTTCGTATGTGAGTTGTAAATAAAACTGTTTCACACAACTAGTATTAAAGATCAATATTTTCGCACTAAGTTTGTCAGCTTCTTTATACAAAAACATACAATAAAAATTTCATCTCATTTGTGCCGATTGACTATCGTCTTACTGAGAAATCAGTCAGCTTAACTTTCGCCTCTTCCGAAAACACGAACAAATAAAAAAAGAATAACAAAATTTTATGGACACATTGCCCAAGAGGCCAGCGGACCTGAAAACAGGCATGAGCGCATTGCGCATGCATGCGAAGTGGGAAAGATCATCTCGATGTTTCGTTCTTTCTCAATATTTCCAGAAGTCACCAGTGATGCCATGAAAGAAATTTTCTGTTCGTGATTTATTTCTAGTAGGATGCCCGGCAACTGCCCATTGTAACATCGGCGCTCCGCAGCTGAGAGCAAATACACTGATTTCCCGCCCACTGCCTCAAAGGCGAGCTTCTTTTTGCAAGGCAGCGCGCAGATGGAAGTTAGTCTAAGGAATACACCAGGGCACACAAAGGACTTAAGCGTATATGAAAGGGATGTAATGAGTTAAGCCAAGGGTTGTATATGATCGAGCGAACATTAAGGTATGCCGTAACTTAAAATATGCTAAAGGGCCGCGGGCATCTGGCATGTTGACGTCACATTCTCTTCGCCACACGTTCTCTCCCTCCCACTGCGCCAGCTGTGCGCCGAGTTACTCAGCGTTTGCCTCGTGTACAGGATCCGTCAAAAGTTCCCATGCCGCACTGCCGTAGCAATACACGGGATAGCAGCCTGGGAACGTTTGACGAACCCTGTACACTACCGGACAGTGCTCACGCGTATGCTGCACTTGCTCCTGCGCTCGCCAGGCGTCGTGAACCTCGCCCTTCCTCCTTCAATTTCATCACGCGCGTGCCTCCTTACGTCACCAGTTGCTCTTATAGCTGTAACATGGTACAGTAAACTAGAAAGAGGGGTAGCCGGCTCACTGGCGTCGAACGCAGTCACCGGATCGGAGGTCATGACTTGATGGCTGGTAGGTGTGACGTGACAAAAACAAATGACGTCACGCGCTGACGTCATCATTCTAAATCATCACGGCGTTGGCGGTGTGCCGACCTCTTGGGCAGTGCAAAAACCCAGTGGGGCTCAAAGAGAGAGAAAAAGCAATGTGGGAAATGTATGGAGGTTAACTAGAGTACGTTGAATTTGCTACCCTACACATAGGGGGAGGGAATGAGGGAGATAGCATGCAATGATTTCGACCCCTGAAGCAGTGTAGAACGACGTTAGGTGCAGAAAGGTTTCGGGTGGAAGTGTTACGAAGCCGAGACGCCAACACGGTCCCGAAGGCGCCACTGCTCGAACTCCGCCGACAAGGTCACCAGCCGTTTGGCAGCGTGTGTTACTCAGCTCGCGACTGCTTCTGCGCAGAGCTGATAGACGAGCGGACGAGATGACGGTGAGTTAAGGCAAGGTTTATGTACAGCATAGAATTAGAGGCGTTATTAATTCGGCACTGGGGCTGACAGTTTAGGGACTCGAAGAGCCGAGATGTCTTCTCTCGCACGCTGTTACGAAGCGTACCGTCGACGAGGTTACGATGGGGGCCACGAAACTCGTTGCTGCCAAGGACGCCGGGTGCGCCGACTGCATGCGTGGAGACTCGAAGCATCGAGAGGCTTCACTAACTCATAGGTCTACTGCCGGCGACGCGCCGCAGGGCTTTTTTTTATAAGCACTGGGTGAATCCTTTGAGTGACCAACGTCCAACCAGAAGCGCCGCTGGCCATGATGTCAGAATCCTCCAATGGGGCTTGCCGCTGGGCCGCGTCATGCTCATCCAATCCGTAGCCGCTGCGCGTAGTTGCAGCCAAGGACGAGTGACGTTCCCACGCATTGCGTAAGACTCGCCAGACTGGACGGCGCCCATTGCTTCAACGGGCTCATGGGCTGAGGGAGCTCGCTGTACGTTACGGGACAGACCGCCGCTGCCGCTTCATGACGTCGTTGAGTCGATCGTGTCAGGCGGGCTCTATTGCTGGCCTTGACACAGATTGCCTTTGCAGAGGCATTGACGTTCGGTGTGGACACGCAGGCGTAACAGAAGTTAAGGGGGCAAAATTTAATGCACTGACTTAAATGAAGGTGGCGCACAGTGAATCACTAGTTTATCAACACATTCAGTGCCAGTGCCACAATTAGAACCCTAACTAATTCATTCGTTAGGATCGCTTTTACATTCTATTTGTTTACGCTTACCCTTTGTGTAGTAGCTAACCAGGTTATCTTCGGGTTAACAACCCTGGTTTTCATTTACATCCATTTGTTTTTTCTTAACACAGTTCTCAGTGCAATTCACGTGCATGGTGTCACATGCTTAGTTATAACTCACGCACGAACATTATTTTTTTTGTTCACACACACACACACTCACCCAGTGCAACACGCCGTGTTAACGCATGCTGAGATGCGTATGCTGTGTTGTAAGCGGCATGAAAACAGCAGCCAGCCGCTGTAAAAGTGAGGAGACAAAGCAGTCTGGAATCCAAAGAGAAGAACAATGGCGAAATTTATGCTAGTCATATAAAAGGCAAAACAAGAAAACTCGGAAAGCTCCCATGAAGTAGAAAACTATAGCAAATAGAAGCTATTTTCGAGTAAGTTCACAAGAAAATGAGCTTAAATAGATAGCGAGTGAAAAGCTTTTGGAGTCTCTTAACTAATTGCTTTTTCTTACTCGTCGCAGCAAGCATGAGCTGCTGCGAACGTAATCTGCATTGTACTGAATTTCAGTGGGCTGGCGGGAGCCATGCAAAGACGTCGGGACATGTTAATGCGCTCGCTAACAATAGCGGTGTAAGGGAGCTGCCGCAGTATGCGAACGAGGCGCGGCTAAAACTGAACTTCGTTATTGTGGCGCCTAATGAAGTGCCATCTTTGTTGTAACTCTGCAGCCGGTTTTAACTTTCGTGCGCCCAGCTCGTTTCAGTGATTCTCTAAGAAAGGCTAAAGCCCGCAAAATGAGTTTTCCCTCTTGTCTTGAATAAAGCCCAACTTTTGGAGAAAGTCGGCATCATCTTAATTAACCTTAATGAAGGCTGTAAGCCACGTTTTCCTGAGGCCCGAGGAGTGTGGTGCACTTGCTGGGGCGGGGGGGGGGGATTCGTGCGCGTCATGTTACGCGAGAAATGCTGGGTCTTATAGTGAAGATCGAAGGACCGTGCTATTATATGTCGCAGATTGCATGAATGGCATCTAATTAATCAATCAATCAATCAATCAATCAATCTGAAAGGCTCGCTGTTGATGAGCACGCATGTCTGAAGCAAAAATATATTCAGGTAACTTCGTCAAACTAACACAATAAGATACCTGAGGAAAGATGTACTGTATACTTTGTGAGTTTATGCGAAACAGCATCATAAATACAACGATAAGAGAAAAAGTTGAAGAGAGGGGGGTGAAAACAGCTGAGAAATGAACGAAAGAAAATTTGGAGGTGACCTCCGTAATCCTGGTCATGGCTTCCAGGTAGTGGCACACGCATGTGGGCGTCTGCACTGTGCACCCTGGTGGGTGTGTTCTTTGGCTTAATCAAGGATTTTTTTTCAAACGTCGTTAGGCTTAAATTTGTGCTTCGTGTGCTGCCGAAGCGGATTTTGGAGGCAACGTATGTGGAACCGCGTTAACGATATCTACTCCCCCGGGTTGGTGGCAGAAATTTTTGCGAAAAAGGGTTAGCAGGGCAGCTCTTCGCAAATGGTCATTTCTTCGCTCTGTATGCCATCTTTCCGGTACTTATCTATGAAGCAGAAACATGGAGACTTACAAAGAGGGTTCAGCTTAAATTGAGGACGACGCCGTCAGCGATGGAAAGAAAAATGATAGGCGTAACCTTAAGAGACAAGAAGAGAGCTGAGTGGATCAGGCAACAAACTAGGGTTAATGATATCGTAGTTAAATCAAGAAAAGGAAATGGACATGGGTTGACCGTCTAGCGTTTAGGCAGGATAATCGCTAATAATTAAGGTTAACTGACTGGATTCTCAGAGATAGCAAGCGGGTTAGGTGGAGACGGAAAGTTAGGTAGGCAGATTAGATTAAAAAGTTTGCGGGTATAAAGTAGCAGCAGCGTGCACAGGACCGAGTTGACTGGCGGAACATGGGAGAGGCCTTTGTCCTGCAGTGAACGTAGTTAGGATGATGATGGTGATGATGATGATGATGATGAAGGTGATGATGAAGGTGGGAGGGGCGCGGGGGCTTGGTGTGCCACCTCCTGGCTACGCCACTGCCGCTACGCCAGGTACTGCGACAATCACAGATGTTCACAATCTTTGTACGGATTCATTATGTTAATGTTTCCCAATTATCCAGTTGGTTATTTTGTTTTTATCTTAAAAAACTATATGCCCTGATATAATATTCATTCGATATAATTGCCAATCAACGAGAACCATCGATTTCTATTTTTGAAAGACTTTCTTAGAACACTTATTGAAAAAAATTACCGCATCCTACAGTGAATATTGGAGGAGATTGCTCGGAGGTAATCGGGGTAACCCGCGAATCCACATCTTCTACCATAATGTATACACGTGAAAACGCTGTATATATATATATATATATATATATATATATATATATATATATATATATATATATATATATATATATATATATATATATATATATATATATATAATATAGCGCGCGTGCCGTTTCTCTAGTCCGGCCGTGCCACCTCTCGTTTATTTCTTATAATGTCCGCTTGTATGATCAATATATTGAGATTGAAATTGAAGTTTATTTTAGGCAAAAGGAAAAGCGGTACAATAAAAGGAAATGTACTAATTGCCTCTTTGCCTAGGGGACCGGCGAAAAGGCATGAAAGCTTGATGAAGCGCCTGGCCCCTGTAAACCCAAAATCCACCAAAATAATACGACGCTCAGCGTAAAATTAAACATAAATGTGTTGCTACATGCAAATCACATCTGTGCGAAGATTAAAAAAAATATATGATAGAAATTCGCTCAGGTAAGACATCCACAAATCATCTACGGGAACAACTAAAGAAAAACGGTTTATAGAATATACTCAAATGCTAATGTTATTTACATTAGGATACATAAAACACACAAAATGAAATTCAGTACAAAAGTACAAAAAGAATACGAAACAAAAAGAATGATGACGGTGATTATGTTTGCGTAGGCAGTAAGTAAGCCTGTATGTTCCTTTTAAAATTGCCGTATGAGCCAGTATCGTCTATTAGAGTAGCTAGAGTCGGGTGTTCGTTCAAAAAATGCAAAATTTGGTACAATAGTTTTTGTGTGCCGTTATTGGTACGTGGTGTTTCATATGTATATGCCCTATGCCGTAAATTGTGACCATGATCTCTCGGTAAATGGCTTTGATAAAACCCTGAATGATCAGATCGTACCTGTTTATAAATAAGCATAGTCATGACGTTGGTTATCGTTAGTATTTTATGTTCCTTGAAGAGAGGCGCAATGTGATGCCCGAAGGATACCCTATAGAGCTTTATTTTGTAAGATGTGAATTTTATGAGTGTTCGCTTTAGTCGTATTACCCCATACAATAAGACAGTAATGGAGATGTGAGTGAACAATTGAGTAATATAGTTGTTTTTTTTTAACCACGGAGGGAGAAGTTGGCGCAATTTGCACATGATACCCGTGGATCGGGAAGTCTTGGTACGAACATGGTTGGAGTGTAAAGACCAATCTAAGTGTTCTTGAAAAAAAAATAGCAAGAAATTTATGCGCTTTGACACGTTCAATATTTTGTCCTACAAAAGATATTGTAGGCTCGCTTGCGGTATAGTCTTGTTGCGTGGTCGGAATAAAACATACTTAGTTTTTTTGGTGTTTAGTTCTAATCTATTACTCTCAAGCCATTTGGATAGATGTGTCAGCCGCAGGTTTGCTTGTTGTTCAAGGCGATTGAGGGAGTTGCCAGCGAAGAATATATTGGTATCATCAGCGTATGAAACTACATCGGGTGTTAGTGGTATATTAGGTAGATCATTGATGTGAATTAAGAAAAGCAAAGGCTCTAAGATTGATCCTTGTGGGACGCCACAAGTGATATAACCTATGTTAGATTTAGTGTCACCGAGACTACAGGTTTTCCCGCTCACTTTAATCCAAGAGCCAGCTTAAATAATCTGCACGCCATTAAAATAATGTGAGTGCCGAACAATTTAATCAATGTGCCAAGCATTCAATTCAAGCGCCAACGTATTTAATCCAAGCGCCAACTCAATGAGGCCGCGTGCCAGTGAGTTTAATCCAAGTGCCACCGTGTTTAATCCAATCGCCAATGACTTTAATTCAGGTGCCAGTCAGTTTAATCCATGCACAAAAAGCTGAATACAGGGCGTAAAAACATCAGTGCAAATGAAATGCAGTTCCTACCGTATAAAAGACAATAGTCGGAAGGTAGAATAAATCATTATTATTGGTGTTCGCCGATGGTATTCGTGAAAAAAATTACTGCCATGGTTCGCTTGAGCCGTGTTCGGAGTGCTTATACTTTGCTATGTGCAAGTTTGTATAATGAGGGCTTGCCACAAGTGGAATAATTTTAATGAAAGTGAAAAAAAAAACTCAGGAACATATTACCGAATATTTTACAGCCCAATTAACTTCAGTGTCCGTCACTAAAGCTCATAATTGGCTTCGGCACACACTAAAGCATTACATGACGGGGACAGGTCATATAATGCGAAGAACAAGCTTTGTTTACTGGAGTGCCGGAATACATATCAAGGTATCGAAAACCTGGCCGTGGGCAGTGATTGGTCAAAGGCAGCTACATAATCAAGAAATTAGGAGGCCGTCGTGGGGCAGAGTGAATAAGAGATCATTCCAATATGTCTTTGTCTTGAAGTGCACATAAAACGCAAACTGATCATCTTGATGTGGCAATGAACGTTATATCTTACATTATTGTTTGCTCTTATCCTGTTATTCAAACAAAATCAATGTCTCCAATAATACGAACGGTACTGATTGTTCATTTAGCTTGGTAGTATTGTGACGTACTGGACCAACATGATGAAACGAACACTAAGGAAACAAAATGATAATAACGCGCATTTGTCCTTGGGCCTAGTTTTTTTTTCTGTACGTGTTTTTTTCACGTGGCATTATGCCTCTCATCGCACATTGGAAGATTGCGCAAACCTTGACGAAGACCGATCCACTGGTCGATACCATTGGTAATAAAATTAAGACAACCGCCAAGTTGTGTTTCTTCTCTTCCCAAGCACGTTTGGCCCATTGGAAAAACTTTTTCAGTATATATATATATATACTTATATATATATATATATATATATATATATATATATATATATATATATATATATATATATATATATATATATATATATATATATATATATATATATATATATATATATATATATATATATAGGGAAAGCAAGAGTGCTTACTACTAATTATAATTATCCAAGAAATGCAATATAGCCACAGGTGAGTGTATCTATTAAAACAAAACTGTCTTATAGGACTCGGACACGAACGTTTTCAAGTCATCTTCACACGGAGCGGCAGCCACGAAAGTTAAATTGTGCTGATCGAAGGCCGCGCTGTCCACGTGCTGTGTTTTTGCATGGAGTGGCGAGTCGCATCCAGCAGCAAAGAACGCCTGCAGGCTGTGCTTGATATTGTCACGTTTGCGATCTGTAGGCTTCTGCGTCACTAGCTTCGTCGAGTAGCAGTGGGCATCCAGCAACCAATCGACTGTGCTTGCACTGATTTTTACTCCTGAAATTTCTTCCTCCAGGGCCTCCTTTATTTGCTTTAATGTAAATGTGCAGTTTTTGTCGACAATTTGTCTCAAAGTACTCACGACGTCATGTCCAAACTTCTTTTTTGAACCGCCACCATGCTTTGATGTTTCTCTGTCGGTAGCAGTAGTCGATCTTGCTGTTGTAATGTTGATGCCTAGAGAGTCGGCCAGTTGGTTTAGGTCACCGCCACGCCTGTAGACGTCCACAATCCTATAGTCCTGTCGACCAGCAATACTCGGCTGTTTTTTTTTTCTTTTTGACGAGGTTTGTCGGTGTTTCAAAGTGTGGTCTTCGTTTGCGTCCAGCCATGACTTCAAGCAAAGCTCTCTTCTCGTCTGCATACGTGCCCGTAAAAACGCACGTGTTTAGAGCAAACGAGCTTCAGCAACACTAAGTGTCGTGTGTTACATGAAAACCGGAGTATCTCCTTTGATGCTTTTATAACAACTTAATTTCACATAAAGCCGATTAAATGCAAGTTTAGCATTTTTAAGTGGTTATTTCTGATTTTAAGAACGAATGAATGTCATCTGTCGGTCACTGTTCTCACTGGGCTGAGCACACGACTGCGAAAGCCTCAGCCAATAAGCAGCAAAATGCCACCTGCTGAGCATACGAGGCGAATCTATGCATGTGCGATGGTGTACATGGTTAGCCGGAATAATGCAGTGGCGATGAAATATGGACTAACATAGACCCTATGAGCAAATACATTTGTACCCATAAATGCAATTACTACTCACTGTTTTTTTTATTTTGAAGCTATGACACCAAAACGTTAGGGGGAAGTAGCACTGCGCACTTCATTTCATAAGCGCTAGCATGTATAGGGGAGAGAAAAGTTCTTCCTGTGACGTCATGTTTACGTTATTTTGTCATTTATACTATATAAAGTGGCAAACTATGTGTTTCTAGTGCGTGGATTAAACTGACTGGCACCTGAATAAAGTCATTGGCAATTGGATTAAACACGGTGGCACTTGGATTAAACTCAATGGCACGCGGCCTGAGCGAGTTGGCGCTTGGATGAGATATGTTGGCGCTTGGATTAAATGTTTGGCACAAGGATTAAATAGCTCGGCACTCAGATTATTTCAATGGTGTGCAGATTATTTAGGCTGGCACTTGGATTAAAGTGAGCGGGAAAACCTGTAGTGTACTGCTGTCGGTTACTTAGATAGCTTTTTATAAGATCTAGAGCCTTTCCTTTAATTCGGTATGGAGGTAGTTTCAGTAATAAAATGTCGTGTTTAACCGAATCAAGCGCTTTCCTGTATATATGACGAAAAGATGCGAGACGGCGGTACTTAGAGTGTTCACTGGATGTGTGGATGCACGGACGAACAGACGCACGAACAGACACACAGACAGACGCCCGGACGGACGGAAGCGCGGACGGACTGACGGAGTCTTCGTCTCACTCATCATCATAAATGCGCTCCGTGGATATGCTCAAGGCGTGGTTTCGTACTTCTGACCTTGCGAGATAAAGCCGGTGTAGCGCTTTATATGACCCTCCCTCTCACCATTTTTAGGGGCAAAGCTTCTTAAAGCGGCACACGTTTGTCCCTTGCCGTAGTCGTAGTGCGTAACTAGTCTTACGCTTTGACCTGCAAGGTAGTGCCGGTGGGAGATTTCTCCTGTGCTTTGTTGAACAACAAAAAATTCGCAGCGCGCGCGTTAACTAAAAGCCGAATTCTCCTCTCTCATTCCCAATTAGCAGCCATTGGCTTGTACATAGAGCACTATCGGACAAGAAATGGTTGCTAGGTTATACTCGCAGGGCGTAACCTCCTTGCTTTTAGAAAGGTTTAGCGAGCGTTGGGCCGCAGTGCCATGAATACAGTGAACTAGTATATACCATGAACTCGAGGTGGTTAAAGTTGTGAAGTAGACACGAAGCGCAAGCTGTAAGAAAGTGTGCGTGTGCCACGTCTCCTTTAGTCTTTGGAATGTCCGCTGGATGGCGGTGCTTCTATATGCGGAATATATGATGAAAAGATGCGAGATGGTAGTACTTGGAGTGTTGACTAGATGGACGAACGGACACAGAGACAGATGCATGGACGGACGTACGGATGACTGCACGGACGGATGGACACATGGACAGACGCAGGTGCGGATGCATGGACGAACGCAGGGACGGACGCACGGATGGACGTGCGGAAGCACGAACAGGCGCGCCCTCGGACGGGCAGATGGACACATGGACGGTCACACAGACAGACGCATGGATGGACGGAAGCAAGAACGAATGGACGGACGGATGCTTCGCCCCACTCTCCATTATTCACGCCGTGGATATGCAGCCATTTTTTAAAGCTTCACGTGGGTACATTATCTGTCAGGACACTTAAAGCAGACCGTGATTTTTACTCACTTTGGGGGACAAATTGCCTTATCCGTATAATACTGGAAACTTTAGACCATGTTTTCTTATATTGTTGGGAAGTTGTATTTTTATGTATTTAAAAGGAAGGTAAAGAAGGAATTACCTTTCAATTCTCATGGTATGAGATTTCTGCCAATAATTGATGAAGAGGGAATACCTTTTGGTTTGATTGCGCTATGTGGCCTTCACTGTTTACAGCAGGCCCGCATGGCGGAATTTTATTGAGAGCAGGATGCACGGCCTACACGAATGTATTTCAGTGAATGTATGGCTTAGTTGGTTGAACTGCACAAAACTTGGGAGATTGTGCCTGAGTGGTGGTCGAGGGTGGAACCCTTGGTAGCACTTAAGGCATTTTAGTTTGTGTCCATCTCGTAGAACTGTCATCGCTTGTTTCTGTTATGCTTGTGGTTTGATGTACGCAACCACGAACATGCAATGAAGCAAAAAAAAAGTTTCCTCGTTTCTATAGTCTATGGAACAGTGGCCCAACCTTCGGTAAACCTTGCTAAAACCAAGCAGGTTACGTCCAGCGAGTCTAACTTGGCAACCTCTTCTAGTCAGACAGTATTCAAAGTGCGTCGTTCTCTTACTAGTTTTCTTTAAGAATCAAATTCAAGGCAAATTTTATTGAAGAATAAGGTGCCGATACTCGTCTCTCTAGGTTATTTCATCAGAAACAACTATCTTTTTTATTTATGATTAACGTGCGTGGGTTTCCTCCTCAATTTAAAAGAGTGCGCGCATGCCGTTCCTCTTGTACGGCCGTGGAAGTGGCTACATACTACTACTACTACTACTTATACTACTACTACTGCTGCTGCTGCTGCTACTACTACTACTACTACTACTACTACTACTACTACTACTACTAATATTAATACTAATGCTACTACTACATTTTGGCCTCGAGGACATACCGTGGTGCCACCTACGTGATGACATCACTCTATATAGGATGCCGGGTTCGTGTTGTCTGCTAGGACACCGCATTTCCTGCGCATTTGCTGTGGACACCGTGCACGCGTCCTTTGTTTTGAAGCTCAGTGCTTAAAGAAGCGCTAAGACCTGACAATATAAGCAAGAAAACTGCGAATCGGTAGCCCCGGTGGCACTCTTGTGTCTAATTTGCATCGTAAAATTGCGACTAAGAACAGGTGCAGGCATGAGGGACAATGCAAGTGGTGTCGCGAAAGCAAGGCTACCTTATTCCAAAACTACGCATGCATCCTATCTGTGACGTCAAAATGATCGCAGCACTGGACCCTCTAGTGGAGACCCTCGCGGCCAATATCGCGGACGCACGACCCACGGCTTAATTAAAGGGCCCATACCTCCCCGAAGGGAATCGTGAGGAAATGCGAAGGCATTGCGTAGCGTCCTTAACGGCGTTTCCCACGTGAGAACTCATCGTTAGAAAATAATGTTTTCTTTTTCATTCTTACACCGTGCAGGCAATTAATAGCGCCGTTCGCAGCTCGTGACGTTTTTTTGCCGCGAGAAACGCGGTATGCGTTCCCAGCTCTAGTAGGTAGCGTGCATGGTTAAAGAATTGGCAGATCCCACGTACCGTGAAAATCGATGATCTGCGAAGCACGAATGAGGAAGGCTAATATGTCAATTTAAAATTAGCACAACGTTACGAGGTGGACGTAAATTGTGCCTTACATGACTTCCATGCCATGGCTATCATGTTTGAACGTGTCATTTACCTTCGTCGTCTGTTCAGCTCACGTAATACCGTAATATGCATATGTGAAGCCAGCAAAACGGCCGTGAGCACGCTATGAGCGTAGCATGCAATCATGACTAGTCGTAACAACAAACCCATTACATGCATGTCATGATTTCCACTTTAGGGTTTGTCCCTTATGTTCGCCATGCAGTCATGTCATACCATATCAGTCTTGCACTGTCATGTGACTTAAACCACAGCAAGGGCAGGAATACCATGACATGTAGATTATGACATTGATGACATACATACCATTATTTTCGTGTTATGACTTGTCACTTATGCTCATCATGCAGTCATGTGATGTCATACCCATTTTGGTATTGATACATTATCGAAACGGTCAGGAGAGCTATAAGTTGTAGGCGGGTAGATAGCTAGCTAGCTAGCTAGCTAGCTAGCTAGATAGATAGATATATATATATATATATATATATATATATATATATATATATATATATATATATATATATATATATATATATATATATATATATATATATATATATATATATATATATAGATAGATAGATAGATAGATAGATAGATAGATAGATAGATAGTTAGATAGATAGATAGATAGATAGATAGATAGATAGATAGATAGATACGCTCAAAGTCGCCGAAGTTCACAAAGAAATTCTTCGCATTTCAAAATATTATGAAGACAACGAAAATTGGCAGATCCAAATACAGAGGGAATCGATGATACGCGAATCATGAATGAGAAAGGTTGATAGGAAACCTTAAAATCAGCACAACGTTACGAGGCTGACGTAAATTATGTGATGATTGTCGAGTTTGGACGTATCCTTTACCTTCGTCGCCTTTTCACGTCACTTGATACCAAGTTTGATATATGTGGAGCTAGCGAAAGGGCCGCGAACAAGCTATGTGCGTAGCGTGTAGTCATGTCTTACATTACATGCATGCTATGATTATCATGTTCGGACGCGTCATTTACCTTCGTCGTCCGTTGGCGTCAAGTAATACCAGATCTGGCATATGTGAAGCTAGAAAAACGGCCGCAAGCGCATCATGAGCGTGGCGTGTAGTCATGTTCTTACATGGCACGCATGCCCCGCCACTGTGGTCAAGTGGCTAAGATACTCGGCTGCTGACCCGCACGTCACAGGATCGAATCCCGGCTGTGACGGCTGCATTTTCTATGGAGGCGAAAATTCTGCAGGCCCGTGTGCTCAGATTTGGGTGCACGTAGAGAACCCCAGCTGGTCGAAATTTCTAGAGCCCTCCCCTACGGCACCTCTCATAATCATATGATTGTTTTAGGACGTTAGACCCCACATGTGAATTACATGACACGCATTTCATGATTATCATGTTTGCACGAGTCATATACCTTCGTAGTCCAGTGACGTCACGCAACACCAATTTTGGTATGCGTGAAGCTAGCGAAACGACCGCGAAAGCTCCGTGAGCGCGGCGTGTAGCCATGAGTTACATGACATGATTGTCATGATTTCCACGTTACGGTCTGTCATATATGTTGATCATGCAGTCATGTCATATCATACCTGTATTGCATTATGTCATGTGAACGAAACCACCGCAATAGGAGCAGCACTAAGAAATGTATATCATGACATTCATGACATACATCTCATGATTTTCATGTTATGACTAGTCACTTAGGCTCGTCATAGACTCATTTACGTCACACCAATTTCGGTATCTATACCGTTAACGAAACGGTCAGGAGAGCTCGAAGTTGTAGGCGGGCTATATATATATATATATATATATATATATATATATATATATATATATATATATATATATATATATATATATATATATATATATATATATATATATATATATATATACGCTCAATGTCGCCGAAGTTCTCTAAAAATGCTTCGCATTTAAAACAAACAGCGTGCACACATTTTCAAATATTCTTGAGAGGTGCCCAGCCAGCGAACGGTTGATAGTGAGGGGCGAGCCGACGGGAAAGTGGGGCGCAGAGAGGAGAGAGAGCGAACGTCGAGAGAAGGAGTGGTGAAGTACCGTACGTAATTTCTCCTACACTCTCTCGCATCATATGTTCCGCTTGCTAGGGAAGAGGATAAGCTCTTGCGCCTGCAGCTGTTGCTATGGAAGAGAGAGTGAGAGTGGCACCGCGGACAACGCCGGATGCCTGAGAAAGCCCGACTAAAAAATTCATTCGCATTTAAAAAGTTGTTAACGATTTAGAGTACTTGGTACTCTACTATGTGAGAGCAAAGATCCGTCCCGTGGATCATTGCTGTTGGTCGCTGTAAAGCACTAGACCTCTTGACTACTCACAGGAAATGCCACTCGATCGAGATTTCAGAGTGAACCACTACGCGTTTGAACCACATGATTTCTTAGGGTAGCTGCAAGCCTTTATGTGTTGTCAGGGGCTTTACATTGATGAGACGTAGGAATGTAGCCACAGAAGCAAGTTTTTATCGCAGGATGTACGCGCTCTTATCCCAGCGTGATCCTAATCCCTCATATTCTTCTCATTAGGGCGGAGAATGTCGTGCTTAGAGAACCTTCGCACTGGGGTGTCCATACATCGTCTGTCATCTCGACGCGGAACTGGTCACTTCTATACCTCTGGGTGTTACGTGTCCGTACTGTTCTATTCCAGTGATGTAAGCAGATTCATAACATGTCAAGTGTCACAATGGTTTTCGCTATAGCTTCCCGAGCAGCACAGGCCACTCGATACATGCTCACAGGTTCTACGAGGCACTGATTCAATGTATATGCTAGTGTTACAGCACACATACAATACAGATATAGACAAAGTATTATGCATCAAAGGACGCCTCATCGCAAAAAAATAATAAAGAGGGGATAAGCAAGCAAAGAAACCGTGAAAGTAGTAGTGAACATCTACCTTGTGCATGTATGCTATTTTCTCTCCATATATTTCCCTCTACTTCTTAAGCAATTCGAACAATGTGGAGATGTCATCGCAACATTCTTTGAAAGAGGAAATAAGGATAGCTAAAATCAACACATTCTTGAAATACTCTATTCTAAGGTACGAGCTACAGTAATCACCAAAACAACATGACTGGCATGCGAGCGTCAACTGTGTCGGCGCCCCGCGCGAGTACAGATTATCCTTTCAAGTTCACTCTAATCTAGTTGTGCCCTGGGGGAGCCAGATAATGGCCGGGTATAGGTACTTAGTTTTTACCTGGCTGCGTTGCTGGTCCCTCATCTGCTGGCGCATGAGCACTTGTTATCTGAAGACACCTGAAGACCTCTCGAGGACAAGTTCTTTACATGTTTACCACCGAGACTTTATGGGTGCGGTTAACGCATGCTTTCGCTGAGTCGTTCATATATATATATATATATATATATATATATATATATATATATATATATATATATATATCAAGGCACAGGATACATGGATCGTAAAGGAGGACTACTCACCAGGCTTCGTAGCAGCTCCCGCTGTCTACGGATCGTAATAATAACCCCCAGGACAGAGACTTCGCGAAGGCGCCTGCTCGATTACTAGGATAAAAATGAAAACGGCCCTGAGAGAAAGAAAATAAGGCTCGTACACGTCGGTTCGCGATGTACGCCGCTCGTAAACTCTTTTATTGGGTGAAGGGTGGAGCGTTTCTTTTTTATAACGTACAGTAGGCTGCTGTGTTACGGTGCGAAGCGTGGGGCGCACTTAACCTTGGAACTAATTTCCGGCCGTGAAAGCAAGCGTGGATATTCGGGACGCTTTTAGGCGGGCTTTCTCGAAAGGCGGAACGTGATAAACGAGCCGCGTTAACGCGATTATGGGCCAGCTCGTCTCCACGTGTCTTAAAGACCAAAAAAGCTTAGATGTCTCATCAAACGCGAGAAGTTGCCGTCGGCGTCAAGGAGATCAAACAAGGCAAGAACAGCGAACGACGCGCCTCGTGGGTCCATGCGTCATACAGGATGCCTAGCGTCTACTAAATACCAACAGAGCAATGGAAATGACGGAGAGTGAGTAGGCAGCAAAAGGCGTGATTTAAAGAAGCTATGATGTAATATAGAAAGTAATTAGGACTTACTTAAAAGAAACTGATTGGCACGTCGATATAGCGCAGACGACATGCTCCCGCCGTCGACTCGTCTTAGTGCGCGATAATTTTTTTTTTCAATAATACAAGCGCTACAAAATAATGGGACAATCAAGACGTGTTAAAGTTTTGTTGATCTTGTGCTGTATGCAAAAACACAGCAGCCGTGATGCACGCTGTTGTGAGGGAAGTCCAGATTCAATACGACCTCCTCCGGTTCTTTAAAGGAGCAGTGACATCAACTTGACGCATGTCGCGTTTTTGGCGTCAGCGATGTGTAGTCATCGATGTCCTAGTACTAATTCGGTACTAACAATGTAACAGAAGGACGAATTAGTATGTTCAATGTCGATTAGTATGACCAGTATCGCAACCAATTCAAAACGGGTGCACCGCCCACCGTGCACCCATTTCAACGCGGCCAAGCGGTCACCTCCCGTGGTCCCGCGCCATTTGATCACGTGGCCACATGGAACGGTGACATGATTTTCTGTTGACATTTCGTCTGCTCGGCGTGTCTTCGCCGCCCCCGTAGTCGTCAACGCCGTCATCAGCGTCAACAAGCGACGATGAAAACACTAAGGAATATGAAACCACGGCGTGGTGAATCATTTTCGGTTCGATCCTCTCCTGGGCAGTGACTCTGAAATAGGCGCCCGACCGAGCAGCGATGAGGACGGTGGAGACCGTCCTCATCGCTCAAGCTTGGGCCTCTTGGGCCACGCTGGCCGGTAAGACGCTGCAAGCGTGTTACTTCATGGCGATATCCGCAGCTTTAAATAATCATACTAGCGATCACAGCTTCACCACAAATTACCCGAAGTGGCTCAACAAGAACGCCGGATTCACAGGAACGCGTTGCACGAAGCAAGCGAAACAAAGCGAAGCCGTTGCCCGGCAGCCAGGCGTCGCCGCCTGGCGGTACCACATGTAGACAGCGCAATTACAACAGTAAAACTGCCGACGTAAACTATCATTATCATAAATTGGTATGTGTGACAGAGATTGGCTAAATTTCACTACTCACCACTGGTGGTCTATAAGATTGAAGACATCTGCAGTTCGCCTTAAATATGGCTACGAAGTGACGTCAGTGAGCTGAAGATGCTTTGTATACGTACTTACACACGATGTGGGAATACTAAGAAACGGGAAAGGCAATGGCGGCTACGAGAAGACCCCGAAGCGACTGAAAGCCTACGCCAATGACGATGGGCTCGTGTCGTGTCCGTGACTGTCCGTGATTCAACTGTGCGCTAAAAATCAACGTATACGCACAACCCAGATAAAGCCTAGAAACGACCTATAAGGCAGCATATCAGTCATTGGAATGGTGCAGATGGCCTGTTTCAAGCCTTGCGCGACTGAGTGCAAGCATCGTATTTTGTTTTTGTCGGCGCTATTTGCGGCAATGTCCCGTAATTTTTTCCTGAAAATTTTTATACGCTCTTCTCGATGACGTTATACCATTGTATAGGAATTGAGTGTGCTGCAGTTTTGGGCCACACCCTTGAAGAGCCCCGTGCGCGCTCAGATCTGCCTAGCTATATGTGGTGGAAACACAGAAGAATTTGCAGAATAATGCAGTCATATCGTGATATCGCGTACGGGCCCCACACCGTGCGGTGCGCGTTGGGATCTCGAACCGCTAAACACCACCTCTAGAGTTTTTTTTTTTTTTTTTGAGGTAGCTTGCACGAAGTCTACGATCGTGTGTCAGTGTTTGCATCGGGGGTTTCGAAGAGATAATAAAGAGACAGACGATATTTATCTTGTGAGTATATTGCTGTTTCACAATACGAAAAGTGCAACTCTTAGGCCGCGTTCACACTGAGCATTCCGGCCGGCGAAAGTGCTCCGAATCCGGTTCGGCGGCGGCGAGATCCGCCGAAAGGGCCCTCTCCGCGCCGATCGCTCTCGGACCGATTTTTGCGGCGTCTGCCGCCGAATCGGTCACCGCGAACCAATAGGAGCGCTAGTCAAGGAATTTTGAAAAATGGCGGCCAAGCCCTACTCACTTGTTATGCCACAGTGCACGTAACTGAATGTTGAAACCAACGGAAGTTTAACCTACTCTGTGCCTTGTGCCTACTTCGCGTCCGTATTTCGTGGAAGAGGTGACCGAGCTTGCTGTTGGCGTGACCGAGCTTGTTGTGGTCTTGCAGAGCAAAATGAACCTACCAACGCCGCTGGCGTCGGTGGTTTTTCTGCTCTTCGTGCATTACAAGACAGCCGCTTGCCAGCAAAGTAAGCAGTACTGTCTTTTGTTGCTTCTTACGTACGAGAATCGTCGAAGTATACACCACCGGATATCGTAGTAGCATTTGCGAACCGCGACAACAACCGGGTGACAGCGCATCCATCCCGCGTTCGCCCCGTAGTAGATGGCATATTCGGCGGCGCGGGGCGCGTCCAGTGCGAACGACGCTGCGTTTCGGCGGCAGGGGAATTTCGGTCGCTGTAGAAAGCGGATGTTTCAGTGTGAACTAGGCATTATACCGCTGGAACACGTTTGGCAAGCGAGAAAACACGTACAAAGAAAATACAGATGGTGACGACCCTTCGAAGTTCCCGCGTCGGCACGCCGTGACGTTAAAGAATTTGACGACGTCTATACTAGCCTAAAAAACACCCTGAAATCCGTTATGTAACGCTTTATCTACACAAAAAGGACAGGGCGCGAAATTCAAAAACGAAACTTTGATTTTCGCATTCATGTTCTATCAACAAACGTATATCCGGGAAAGTAAGGGTAAAAGAGTAATAAAAGAACACTTCATCGATTTAAATTGATTTTTTGTGCGAATTCAGCGTCACATCAATCAAGAAACAGACAGAGGAAGCTTGGAGAGAAGAACGAAAAAAAAAAGGTTGTTTATCAAAGTGAAGAGTTTGTAAGCTGAATGGGCAAATATAAACAATTTCTCTCCACGATAAGGCAACAACAATAATAACTGTAGAGGCTTAATGTCCCAAAACCACCATATTATTGGGAGAAACGCCTCAGTAGAGGTCTCTGAAAAATTTAATCACCCGGGGTTTTTTAACGTGCACCTAACTCAAGCACACGGACTTCAAGCATTTTGGCCTCCGTCGAAAATGCGGCCGCTAAGCCGACGTTCGATCTCCTGACATGCCGCTCGATAAGGCTGCATTTGTACAGGGCATCTCCTGTGTAAATCGCTTTGCATGCGTTGCTAATAATCGCCGAAAGCTTTACGCATTTACAATTGTATTTCTTTATTCGGCAAACTACAGAGAAGCGTGCCTCTCTACGTTATTCCTACACGCTGTGACATCAAGTTAAGCGTACACTTCAAGCGCACATAAATTTATGCGCACTTAACTTGATGCGAATATGGATGAAAAAAAGGAGGCAAAACGAAACACCAATTGTAGACACACACGCATCTCCGCTTAGCCTCGCATTCGTCGCCCTCACGCCTCCTCGCTTTCGTGTCTGGCGATAAGTCTTGGCGCAAATTTTTACGCTCCACATGAGAGAGGCACAATGTAAACAACAACAACAACAACAACAACAACAACACGTAGAAACGAAGTGTCAGGGGCATAAATAAAAGTTCGCCAACAGTGACGGGGCGTCGATTGTTGCGCCCGTTTTCGAAAGCCCCTGCGGCAGAAGCGAGTGGGCGGCGAAGACGCGCTTAGCAAAAGGAACGCTGCGTGGCTGCTGTGTGTCTCCATTCGCGTGCACTTGAACGGAAGCGAAGACGATATAGCAAAAGCCATCGAGGGGCAAACTTGCTGGGGCCTTTGAATGGCGCGAGTATCCGTTGGCGCTTCCGGTACCCAGACTCGGCTGTTTCTCCTCTTTCACTTGTTTTCCTTTCTTCCGCAGAGCAGTGTTCGGGATTCGTCCGTATTGAACCACGACCGATAGAATGAGAGAGAGAAGCGTGGGGGAAGAGAATGCCTTCCCTTAAGCGAAGCGTTTTTGTCTTTCGCGAGATCCCAGCGCTCTGTAGACGGGAGCTTTCTAAACAATGAGAAATTCCACACGCCCGAGTTGAACGCGGGGTCGTTCTCTTTCTTCGGTTCGCTTTTCCTCCGTTCGTTCTGGCGTGCCAGGCCTGAAGCCCGTGAAGTTGGCCCAGGATCTAGAGAAGAAAAGAATTTGAACGCAAAGATGGACGGCTGTCGGCTACGACGTAGCTGTAAAAGAAGAGCTGTGGAGGCGACGTGCGTGACTCACTCTTCCCGGCGCAGTTTGACGAGAGCTGCGCTAAGTTGCGTGGGGTTGCAATGTATGTATGTATGTATGTATGTATGTATGTATGTATGTATGTATGTATGTATGTATGTGTATGTATGTATGTATGTATGTATGCACGTATGTATGTATGTATGTATGCGTGTATGTGTGTGTGCATGTATGTATGTATGTATGTATGTATGTATGTATGTATGTATGTATGTATGTATGTATGTATGTATGTATGTATGTATGTATGTATGTATGTATGTATGCATGTATGTATGTGTGCTTGTGTGCGTGTATATAAAAGTTCGCGCACTTGTTTTCTGTTTTCTTGCTGTTGTAACGCGAGCGACGCTAGAACTGTGGAAGAAAGCGGGCACAGAAGGCGGCGAGCACAACGGGGATTCATTCCGCCATTCTCTTTCGGAGGAAGAGCACACGCAATTTTTCACCGCTGTGTGCCGCGAGCGTCAGCTTGACTTCTTTTTGCGACCGCCTCGCGTCCCTCTCGTTTGTATTCCCAAAATTCAGTTCCGTCGCGGCTATTTTTCATCTCCCATACTCGCTGTTTGCGCTCGGCCCGTCAGCATCATTCATACTGTTTTACAATTGCGGTCGCGGACGAAGAAAATTCAGTGGGTAGAAAAAACAAAGTAAGTGACAGAACAGTAACGTAAATGCAAAAGGAAGACCTCGCGATGCGTCCCTCTGTCCTCTCGATATCTGTCTCTCTGCAATGTTTCGACAATTGCATGGCTTTCGCTGGCACTGCGGTCGAGAAAGCATCGACGTTGTAGTCCAATGAGTCAAGAAGAGAGAGAGAAACACGAAATGGTGGCGTTAACTTAGTGAAACCTTGAGCTCTGAAAAAACATCGTAACCGGCAGCCTAATTGCTTATATAATGGCCGTAAAACTTCGACGTGTGCTAAACGTGGAGTAGCGAGCTGCGTTATAAAAATGACGAATGTAACCTCAAGAGGTTTGCTGCCTGACAGCGCCAATTGACAAGCATTTGTAGCGAAATAGGGGCAGACAGATACAAGGTGTTCTACAATGCTATAAGTGCATGATGCGCCCCATTACCTCGGCCGACTTTGGCCCTAATTTGCGAATATAATTGGACCGTCACAAAAAACCCGCAAGGTCCTAACTCCGGAACTCTTCCGCCGTGGTGGGCCGCTGCCTCGCTGCCTTGCGCAATCCCAGGTTGGCGACCAACTTTGGACCGGGGTTAGGCAAGGCCTCGACGTCCCATGTGGGAGACCTAAGGCCCGGTTAGCGAGAACTCCGCGGGTCTGCTAATGAAGTCCTTGTCCAGCAACAAAAATGATATTCTAATGCCAAATGCAACGACAACTGTTGAATATCCACCTAATTAACCCATTTACGTGGTTCGTATGAGGAAATATCAGGAAATATATGAGGTCGTGCAGAAACACTGACGCTGACGCCGGAAGTTCAGTGAAAGGAGCTCTTTAATGCTATCACGTTAAATATATGAATCGGCTACTGACAGGGATCGGCAGTTCTTCGTACGTGCTGTCTCCTCAGTGCTTCGGAGGCGCTGACGTGATAATCAGCACAAAGGTCGCTTCTTCCGATGCAGCGGCTGAGTTCACTGATGCGGACGCTTCGTTTAGTTAAGCAAAGCGAGTTGAAAAAGGACATATATGCTAGCTTTACTTCGTACAGCATTCCAATTTGCTGCTATCGCATTTGTTGCTTCACGCTTGCGGCGAAGCTGAGACTTATTTTATGCTCTTGACAACAGTGGCCACTCAATGTGGGCAATTGCGACGACAATAAACTTAAACATCAATCTAGTTCCTGTAAAAGAATAGAGACCGGGCCAACTGGCTTAAATGATCCACCTGGTTGCTTTGAACGTTGTTCTTATTTGCATATTCAACTCTATATGCTATAACACACACGACCTATTGCTTACAGTCGATTCATGTTCAGTTTGTTTTATATCACGTCGCGGAATGCACAGATGTCTGGCCAGTTTATCTACAATGCAGGGATATTGGTTTTGTTTGCTTTTTCGTTCGTTTAATTCACTTATTTTAAATCAATTAATGCTATTGCTGCGCATTTGCCATCACTTATTACAAGGGTCATCCGTCACTGTGAAGTCCGAGCTGAGAAGGGATGCTTCGGAAAGAGCCCCTTGACTTAATTGTATCGTTGCATGGTATAGCAATGGGTATAGACCCATTCCATGTTTGTAAACACAGGTAGGCTGATGTCGACATTATGGGTAAAATTACAGCGACGTCCGCACGTAACTTTCGCCATAAGCGCTGATGGCTGCGATGTGCGCCAACAAACAAAACTAAGTTGTGAGACGCGTCTGACATCCAACCGCGACGCAGTTTGTCAGCATACCGTTTTTTTAGGGGGGGGGGGGGGTTAGAAAAAGGGGGTAACGATTTAGAGCACAGGGTGCTCTACTATGGGAGAGCTTAAAGCCGTCCCGACTGATGAAGTGAAGTAGGCCAGGTAATATGGACCGCAAACTCAGCGAAGAAGCGTGAAGCTCCTTAAAGTGGCACCCGTTCGTCCCTCATTGTCGTAGTCGTAGTCACAGTGTGTAACCAGTGTTACATTTTGACCTGCAAGGTGGTGCCGGTGGGAGATTTCGCCTGTGCTTTGTTGAACAATAAAAAGTTTGCGGCGTGCACGTTACCTAAAAGTCTAATGCTCCTGTCTCTCATTTCCCATTATCAGCCATTGGCATGTACATTGAGCACTATCTGACAGGAAAAGGTTGCTACGTTTTGCTCGCTGGGCGTAACCTCCTTGGTTTTAGAAAGGTTTAGCGAGCGTTGGGCCGCAGTGCCATGAATACAGTGAACTAGTATATACAATGAACTCGAGGTGGTTAAAGGTGGGAAGTAGACCCGAAGCGCAAGCCGTAAGAAAGTGTGCGTATGCCACCTCTTGTTTAGTCCTTGGAATGTCCGCTGGATGGCGGTGCTTCTATATGGGGAATATATGATGAAAAGATGTGAGATGGTGGTACTTGGAGTGTTGGATAGATGGATGAACGGACACAGACAAAAGCATGGATGGGCGCATGAACGGATGCAGGGGCGGATGCATAGACAAACGCGGGGACGGACGCACGAACAGACACACGCACGGACGGGCGGATGGACGCATGGATGGTCACACAGACGAACGCATGGACGGACGGAAGCAAGAACGAATGGACGGCTGAATGCTTCGCCCCACTCTCCATCATACACTCCGTGGATATGGTGCCATTTTTTTTTCTCGTTGCTTGACTGAGAACACCACATGCACAATTGAAAACCCAGCTGAAACTGCGGTAGGCAGAGTCTTTTGCCTACCAAGACAGCGCCACCGCATTTTCGTGACGCAAGTCCTGTGGAATTTGTCTATACGCGATGTGTTCTTAAAATCTGTTCCCCGATGTGGTTGCAAGAAAGGGCCGGCTTAGGAGGCAAAGAAATTACCTGATGCCGTTCGTTGACTTTCTATTTGTGTTGCATAAATTTTCCAATTTTATAAATGAATGAATCAGCGAATTTGATCCTTGAAAATGAAGGGAAAGGGAAGAAATGGAGTGTGATCGTTTCTTGAAAGGTGGCTTGCTTTACGTTTACCTATTGCGAAACGGGCACTTCCAAATGTATCAGATTTTTGGAGGTTCTGAAAAGCGTACTTTTTGGATTCTTGGCCTAGCGAAAAGAAAAGAAACACAAACGCACACACACACAAAAGGTACCCCAAAAGAAATCAGTGAGAGATAGGTTGGCAGGGAGCGGGAGACGAAGGAAAAGGAGGATGTGTGCAGATTTCGAGGAAGGCCATATGCTGTCTTGTCCCTTGTCTGTTCGGGTTTTCGTGCACCTCTTTTTTTCTTTTTCTGGTGTCACTCGCATATCTCTGCCGTCTTCTTTACTCGACGGCTCCATCAGCTTGTTTCGTGTTCCCCGGTTTTGTTGATCATGGTTCTTTCTCGTTTTTCTTTTGCAGTGGTCGCTTTTCTTTTTTGTCAAGGATTACATGGTCTCTTTAATTGCTTGTTGAAACCCATCTTATTCCAGCTATCCGGGAGTGTTCGGTCCTTTCTCTAGGATTTTTTTTCCTGCCCTGCGTCTCTGCATGCGTAAGCCTCTGGTCGTATATCCCGGTGCCCGACTTAGCCGTGTTCGGCACCACTTAGCACTCGTACAGTGAGGCCCGTGGCTAGCTGCGCTAGATCAGCAAGAAGCTAGCGCTGCGCTTCCGAGATGAATGAAGGTCACGGGTTCAACACCGGCCACGAAGGTCGCACCGATGCGGCTGAAAGGTCGATAAGGAATCGTTCCCTTGAACTTAGGTGCTCGTTAATGAACGCCTGCCCCGAGAAATATTATCTGGAGCCACGGAGTACCCAATCGAAAAGTTCTGTAAGCATTCCAATTATTCCATATCTAGCCTTCAAGGTAATTAGAGAAATTGAAAAAAAAATTATTTGAAACCTATACTCCACAAAATGATGCTCGAATCATGCGGTCTTATTGAAATAGCACATACAACGTTTCAGTAAGAATATTTATAACTACTGGGTTTAGGCTCTGAAAAGGCCAGAATTTAGGTTAATTTTATTTAATCAGGAAAATGAAACATGAAGAAATCAGAATGAGAAACTGTCGCGCCGTATTCCTGGCTTCGTTAGACCCAATGAATTTAAGTCGAGTTGGCTCCTTCGGGTAATATCCGTCGACCAACCATATCACTCAACGTTTGTAGAAACGTTGGTATAACTTGACTGTGAGCGGGTTATGTTGCCCGCTGGCTGGATTCGCTGTATAGAAGATTACTAATTGCGCTGTGAGACACATCAGCATCCCAGAAAAAAAAAAAAACGCGTTCTCAACCGTAAAAAACTAAAAAAAACTTTGAAGGTCGTTCAAGCTTCGCCTTTAAAGGCTCTTTCACACTGAGCATTCTCACCGGTGAAAGGTCCTAATCCACGCCGATCGGTTTCGCGTCTAATCTTGCGGCGTCTGCCGCCGGATCTGCTCGCCGCGAAGCCATAAAAGCGCTATTCTAGGAATTTAAAAAAAAAAAAAGGTGACCAAGCCAGACTCGCTTGTCATGTGGCAGTGCACGTAACTGAATGTTGTAACCAAATACAGTTTATCTCACTCTGTATAAAACCTCACGTTGCGATCCTGTGCAAGAGGTAGCAGCTGGCGTGCCTTCTATCTATCTATCTATCTATCTATCTATCTATCTATCTATCTATCTATCTATCTATCTATCTATCTATCTATCTATCTATCTATCTATCTATCTATCTATCTATCTATCTATCTATCTGTCTATCTGTCTGTCTGTCTGTCTATCTATCTATCTATCTATCTATCTATCTATCTATCTATCTATCTATCTATCTATCTATCTGTCTGTCTGTCTGTCTGTCTGTCTGTCTGTCTGTCTGTCTGTCTGTCTGTCTGTCTATCTATCTATCTATCTATCTATCTATCTATCTATCTATCTATCTATCTATCTATCTATCTATCTGTCTGTCTGTCTGTCTGTCTGTCTGTCTGTCTGTCTGTCTGTCTGTCTGTCTATCTATCTATCTATCTATCTATCTATCTATCTATCTATCTATCTATCTATCTATCTATCTATCTATCTATCTATCTATCTGTCTGTCTGTCTGTCTGTCTGTCTGTCTGTCTGTCTGCCTGCCTGTCTGTCTGTCTGTCTGTCTATCTATCTATCTATCTATCTATCTATCTATCTATCTATCTATCTATCTATCTATCTATCTATCTATCTATCTATCTATCTATCTATCTATCTATCTATCTATCTATCTATCTATCTATCCGCCTACGACTTTTAGCTCTCCAGGCCGTTTTGTTAATGGTATGAATACCAAACTTGGTATGACGTAACATGACTGTATGACGAGCGTAATTGACTAGTCATATCATGACTATCATCACCTGTATGCTATTATTCTCATGATTTATATTTCAAGCTCTTGCTGCTCTTGCGGTGGTTTCGTTCACATGACATGTTGCAAAATTGGCATGGTATGACATGACTGCATGGCGAACACGAGTGACAGACCTTAACGTGGAAATCAAGACATGCATGACATGTAAGTCATGATCCATGACTACGCGCCACGCTCATGGTACGCTCGCAGTCGTTTCGCTAGCTTGACAAATACCAAATTTGGTGTTACGGGACGTGAATGGATGACGAAGGTATGTGACTGGTGCAAACACGATAATCATGATTTGCGTGTCATTTCACAACAAGACAACATGCCACACTCATGAGGCGCTCGCGGCCGTTTCGCTAGCTTCACATACACCAAATTTCGTATTACGTCACGTGAATGGATGATGAAGGTATGTGACTGGTGCGAACATGGTAATCATGAGGTTCGTGTCATGTAACAACATGACTGCGTGCCACGCTCAAGGCACCAAAATAGTTCGACGTGACCCGGCACGCGTCCGCACCGGCGTTCGTTTCGTCGCGTCACGCTGGCTATGCCACCACGCCAGGCGCCGATCTTCCTGGCATATACGTGCAGGCGCACGCCGCGGTGCGTTGCTTTGACGCATGCGCGTTTGAGCGCGGCCGGCGTCCTTCCGTCTCAAAGCTAAGCAGACATGGTGATGATGTCTAGGTAACGTCGTCGGCGCAAAATGCAGCATGTCGCATTTCGAGACGGTTGCTGCCCGGCCTCGCCGACAGACGCTGGTCGCGCCTAATGTCAGACAATAGAGTGCTCGCGTTTTGGTAGCGTAGCGTCGCTGCGCCCAGCGTGGGCGCGCGTCAACGTTACGTGCGCTCGCCGCTGTTTCGCTAGCTTCACATATACCAAGTTTGGTATTACGGGACGTGAATGGACGACAAAGGTATGGGACACGTCCAAACATGATGATCATGATATTCGTGTCGTGTAAAACATTACTACATGCTACGCTCGTAGCGTGCTCGCGGCCGTTTCGCTAGCTGCTCGAATACCAAATACGATATCAGGTGACGTGAATTCATGACGAAGGTAAATGATACGTCGAAACGTGATAATCATGACACGAAAGTCACGTATGGCATCATTTACTTCCGCCTCGTATTGTCGTGCTGATTTTAAAGTTACATATCAAGCTTCCTAATTCGTGCTTCGCATATCAGCGATCCCCACTGTACGAGGCATCTGCTTTTTTTTTTTTCAAACGAATCTTTAGACATGAAGGTTTTACCACCTTCGTTTCTGGTATCTCATACTATGTTAATTCCAAAAAACCGGAAATGCAGTTAAATTACGTGAAGTCGTACAGGCCGATCAGTCTGTCAAATATTAACTAGAAACTCTTGATGAAAGTGTTAGCAAGGAGACTGCAGACACTTGTTAATGACATCTTTGGTGACCACCAGGCATGTGGAAATAAAGGGCGCACTGTATTCACAAACATTTACAACGCACGAAGTGTATTGAAGTGCTGCGATGCCACAAACGATCACATCGGGATGATCCAGATAGATTTAGAAAAAAAAAACATTTGACCAAGTACCTGACGAAATTCTTTTTCTTTTGTTTGATTATGTCAATTTTAGTAGCTTAATTCGGGATACAATTTGAATGGCAAATACTTGATGTAAAACTCGGCTCATCATCAACGAGGTCTTGGGAAACAAATTAATGTGAAACGTTCTGTGCGACAAGGTTGTTCTTTGTCTTCCCTTCTATTTTCAATTGATATACAGTCATTTTGCGAAAAAGTCATGAAAAGCAGTAACATAAAAGGCTACAAACTACAACAAGCTAAAGTACGCTTACTGGAATACGCAAATGATATAGCTGTGTTTTGTAAAGACTATGAAAGTACAGCTGAAATCATAAAAATCTTGAACCTTTATTGTAATACGAGTAGCAGTTTGGTAAACTAAAGCAAGTGCGTAGGTTTCTGGACGGCGAATGGCCTGTGACTACAGAATTCGTGGCTGGTATTTCATGGACTACTACTTTAGTACGATACCTAGGTATGCCATTATAATAATATTGTGACAGTGAACCGTACTGGCGGCGTCAGGCAGTGGAGCTGTATACGAGAAAAAGATGAACAACCTAAAGGTTTCAAGCTATCAATTTTTGCCAGAGCGACCTTTTGTAACATATTTTTAGTCAGTAAGCTGTAGTATTTTCTTCAAGTATAGCATTCTTCATGTGTGAATGTACAGAAGCTTCATCCAATATTTGCTGTTTTCTTGTGGGGTTGTTCTCAAGAGCGAACAAGTAGAACTAATTCATTCAGACGGATTCGCTCTGGTGGGCTTGGTCTGTGTCATTTGTATCTTTGTCAGTTAGTTCATCGGTTCATGTTTTTCAGAAGTAATCAAGAGCAATTCATACGTACTGTTATACAGCTTAGGCTTGGAAGACGGTTGCCAGAATTCGTAGTGGCCGCTGGTCAGATGAAAGCATGCATTAGAGGTTACCTTGAAGAAGTAGTTGATTCATGTTTCGTTTTAAAAACACGTTTTTTGTTGGAATATCTTAATACAGTGTCGCGTAAGAAGTTATACAAAAAACTAGTAGAAACAGTTCTTTCCGTTCTCCTATATAGAACATTATACCGTGTAGGCCCTGGCCATAATGTCTTAAGCCGTGAAAAAAAAGATGAAGGTATCACCTGGAGCGCAATCCTGTTTCTTTAAATTACACACTGGAACCTTGCCTGTGAAAACATGAATGCAAGAAAAGGGCTTATTCGTTCCTTGGGGCGATGATTGTCTTTTCTGCAAAAAGCCGGAAACAATCAAACACGTTTTCCTTGACTGCTGGGACGCAGTTATTTTCTGGGATGTTCGCCAAGAGACTTAAAAAGGATCTGCTTTTTGATGCCTATAACATCAGATTTCTTCCAGTATCAAATGAAGAAGGAATACCTTTCGACCTAGTTATGTTACTGCATGGGCCTGCACAGTATATGGCAAACTAGAATGGTGGTGCGCCATGCTGATGTTAATGCAAGTCCGGTTCGGCAATACTTCATTCAATCGGTCTGTTCGTTCGTGGAATCACAAAAGGTTAAATAAGATGTGCCCGCGAATGGCTTCATCAAGTAGAAAGCCTTCTACAGATGAGGGAATTTTAAAAGACCCGTTAATTTTGATGCTCTTTAATTATTTTCTTTTGTTCATGTTTATCCTTTCTTTGATGTGTATTTGTTTGTAAGTGCTGTATGTACACGTGCAATAAGGAAAAAAAATGGCAGTAAATAAAACCTTGGTGGCTCAGTGGTTAACGCCTCGCATTCATGACGTGGAGGTCCCACGTTCGATTCTGCGCGCCGGAGTCTTTTCTATTTGTTTTTTTTCTTTCTTGTGTTTCCATATTTATAGATACGTATACATATATGGTGCATGACATCGACGCTGAGGCCGGTGGCGAAATCCAGCCGAGAATGTTCATATAATTGCTATCGCAATAATAAATAAATAAAATTTCACTCAGATCTATCCACAAAATCCCGAATAGAAAGATGGCAACAGCGGTAGCAAGCATTCCGAATTTCTGAGCGCACCTTGCGACACTATAGCCGAAATTTACGATTAGGTAGTCGCTGAGCCGCCAAGCGAATGAGCGTGCCGTGCCAGGCCTGTTCGCTGTATGTTAGGTGCATCGCTGTATAATGTATCGCCGCAGGAGCAAGTGCGGCGGCAGGCGGTGCCGTCTCAAAGAGTGAAAGGGGGGCAGGGGTGGCGGAGGTTCATGAATGCCGCCTCCACACACGCAAGGTGAGGGCTCTGGAACGCTGTAGAGAGGCTGCGCGTTTCTTGGCAATGCTGGCGAGTCTGAAGTCTCTTTCAAGGCCGAGATATAATCTGCAGGAGGGAGCTCTTCCCAGTTGTCTTCTTGCTTCACGTTCCCGATCCGCGTCGCTGCGGTAAGCCTCATTTTACCCTATTATTTCCTTCGCTTGTCTTCATCTAGTTCCACATTATAGGCGGCCGCTATGTTTCTACTGCCGCGTGTTTTGTGGGGCTCTGTTGCTTTCTCGCGGAGCGCAGAAGCAAGAACGTGGCGGTGGAAACAGCGCGACAGGGAAATAGCGGAACAGGTGTGCCAGCGCTTTCCTGCAATTCGGTAGCGGCGCGGAACGGCGACGTGGAAAGACTATAAATCTGAAAAGCTCCGGAGAGGAGGAAAATGGCTTTGAGAAAGGATGCTTGGGGGGAAGGAGGGACCTTGTGACGTACGGAGCCGGAAAAGTTCTGGAGCGCGCGATGGGGAGTGGGGCGTAACGCAAGTTGAAAACGCGCCGTATCCCAAGGGTGGTGACGTGGAAAAAAGTGATGGAGAAAAATAGATATAGGGAGAGAAAAGGCGTTTGGTGGCAGCCGTTGCTGCACCTGCAGTTCCGAAAGAAAAAAAAAAGACGCCACCGAGAAACAGAATGGCTGCGGCTGGTAGCGCCAACGAACAATCGGAACCTAGCAAATGGTGTTTGGCAAACAAAAGGAGCCCCGGTGAAAAGCGGGCCTTCGGTTGACACGTTGAAACCATCCCCGCGCCACTGCTTTGTGTGTAGGTTGCGAGGGGCTTCTCGTTGTTTCCGGCGGTCACTGCATAGAAACAAGCGCGCTTGGTGTGCTGTGTTCTGGCACGAGTCGTGTACCCACTCGTGTCTGCGCGGCATTCGAGCTTGCGGTGTCGGCCGCTGGTGCGAGCTTTTGAAACCGGCGACGGTGACAGCAGGTCTTGGCGATAGGGAGGTGCGTCGGTGTAGTTGCTGCTTCGCTACGCTTCGGCGTGTGGCTTGCGAAAAAGAAAGCACTGCAATGAGTGTGAGCGCATGCTTTCATGTCACGCTGGCGCGCGCTTTGTTGCGACAGAGGAGCGGCTTCGCGCGACGGCCTCGAGATTTCGTCGCTCCGCGGCATCTGTTATTTACGCGAGTGGAACCGGCTTGTGCGCCGAAGAACACCGTGTTAACCAGTGTTCTTGTGCGACTGTAGTTAAATATACCTTTTGTTATAGCGCGTCTCCGTACAGTGGCGTGGCGACGTCGTATTGTTATAGGACAAAAGGACTCGCGTTTGCTTTTGATGCTTGTGCTGCGTCGTGCTTCGAAAAATAAGTTTCTCTCTGTCATTTCGTTTGGTTTGTTTTCTTCCTTTTCGTTAGTTTTTTTTTTGAAAAAGACAAGTGCACGATGATCTCGCTGGCGTAAAGAATTAGTCTTTTCAACCCTGCAATGAATGTATCGTGTAAAAAGCTTTTAGGTGGCAGCTTGTAAAGCTCTGACGCCCAACCCCCATCGCTCATCTTAGCATCCGCTTCCTGCTTGATGGAGACTATAGCATACGTGTAGTCAGAAGTAACGGCGAAGTGGCTTATTCTCGAAAGTCAACTTAGTGAAAACTGAGAAACATCTGTTCTCGTCGCTTTTGTTGATCACTTGTTCTTTATTTTTAATTTGCTTTAGCGAAATTCTATATTAATTCTAGCAATGGTATAGAACAAAACGTCTGAATACGTCTGTCAGAGCATGTGAGCTTTTGATTTGCGCTAAAAGAGCCTCTATTCAGCAACAAAAATTTCTCCACCATGTAACTTCTTCATCTGCTAGAAACACACTTCGTTGTAGTTAACCCGTGCTTCGAGTCTATCACTTTATCCGCGATACAAATATTTGTTTTTATTTTTTAACAACGCCCTCATCGAAGAGCTATAGTAATATGCGTTGAACATTATGATAATAAATTTTGGTGCAATATCGTTAACAAGCTGGTTTCGCAGAAATCCCGGCGTTGGTGTCGTTGGTTGTGAGCGAAAAATCATCATCCATGTGCGACAAACTGAATGAAGAAAAATGCAAATAAAGCAAATAATAAAAAAATCTGAGTATCAGTGGGGGTTTATTGCAAGTAATTTGCGTGGAAAGCGGGCGTTGTATCACACAGCCACGCTTTTGATTATCTTAAATTGTATTTAATACAAAGGCGGTTTACCTATATACATTATAAAAGAAGTCCCATGCAACAGTAGTGTCTACAAGGGTATTTGTGCAGCGCACTTCATCAACTATGTATACCAGTCTGGCTGAAACTTCAGCTGTTCATAAGTCTTTTACCTGCGCAGTGATTTGTATCATTAGTGCGAAGTGGGATCGCGATGACACTGTTGGTTCCGCATGCCTGTCTAACGTGCCTCTGCTCGTAGAAAAACAATGAAAATAACTTCCTCTGCTTGGAAGTGCAGTGAGAGTTACTTTCATGCTTTGTACTGTATGCGTGCTTCACAATGCAACGTGAAATGTTGCCGTGAAAAATGCGTGGTACAAGCGTACATTGCCATTGGGCGTCAGAAAATGGTATTATCATAACGACTGTATCGTTTAAAACCAGGCACACTCTACAAGGAGAACACACGCTACTGCACCTTTCAGGCAACTTAGGGGGTGCTAGCAAGTTCGAAAAGGTTTCATAATCGAAGTGTTTGAAGTACGCACTGGGAACAGAATATCGCTATCGCGTTCAACTCTTAACAAAGAACCTGAAGGTTATCCCAATTTTTTATTCGTGTATCAGCAGTATAGAATAATATTTCATCTCTCTCTCTCCATATATATATATATATATATATATATATATATATATATATATATATATATATATATATATATATATATATATATATATATATATTGTAACGCGGAGAAATAAGACAAAGAGACAACGCCTTTGCTGCAGGCCGGCTGTTCTTTATCTTCTTCCTCCTCGTCGTCTTCCGTCTCTCCCAGGTATGCGCCGAGCACGATCGCCGCTTTGTCATCATTACACTCGGCCACGCTGCAGCTGGTCTACTCCTGTAAGAAAAACACAAACCAATGTCACGTTTGCCGCCGTATGCAGTTCTTCATCCGCGACACATGCACCGCAAAGTTATTCCGTTTTCTCTTGTCTCTGCGCGTATCAGAAGCTGTGGATCGTACTCGCCAAGTGTTATCTCCCAAGCGCTCAGAAATAATGTAAGGGCCGTCGTACTTTGGGTGCAGTTTGTTTGAAGACGATGGCGCACCTCGCTGTAGCCACACCTCATCACCTACACTGTATTTCGGCGCGGGACGGTGGCGTCGGTCGTAGTATCGCTTTTGTGCCTGTTGAGCATGCACAATCCTCCTACGCGCCTCCACACGGATATCGCGACAAAGTCTCTGGCGTGCAGCGGAACGCCCTACTTTAACGGGAGTGTCCAAACCGAACGTAGCATTCAGTTGCGGGAGCTGACCATAGACAATCTCGTAGGGGCAAATTCCTGTGGAGCTGTGTGCCGCCGTGTTCACTGCGTACGCAGCTGCTTGGAGATGATCATCCCAGTCGGCCTCACCTCGTTTGTGATTCTTACAGTACGGTGCGAGTCTAGCCTGGATAGTCTGGTTCGACCTTTCGGTCAGTCCGTTCGCCTGCGGATGGTATGCCGACGCGAAGTGATGGTCCACTCCAGCTTGTTGTAGGTAAGTGCGGAGCTCGCGACTGCGAAAGGTGGTCGACCGGTCGGAGATCAACTTGTTAGGAAGACCGTGTCGCCATTCGAAGCGATCTTTCAGGAATCGGATGACATGGCTAGCAGCAAGCGAAGGCACGGCCGCGACCTCTACGAACTTGGACAAGTAGTCCACAGCGAGTATAATGTAACGATTGCCCGCTGTCGTCATTGGAAGAGGCCCGATGTGATCTATGCCCAACGTGTGGAAAATTGTCTCTGGAGGCTTGATCGGCGTAAGAAGTCCATGTCGAGCTCCAGGACGTCGTTTGTGTTGCTGACAAATCTCGCAACTGGCAACGTATGAACGCACGCTTTTATCCATTTTCGGCCACCAAAAACGTTCTTGTGCCTTGCGTAAGGTGGCTCTGTAGCCAACATGGCCTCCCTCGGGAGTGTCATGGATGGCGCGTAGTACGCTCGATCTTAAGGTGTCAGGAATGACCAGGAGATGACACTCGGTGCTTTTATCGGCCCAGTGACGCCGATACAGCGTTCCATTACGTAAGACAAACTTGGCATTGCGTCCCGCATCGCCAATGGAGTCTATAACGGATGCGAGTCTTCCATCGGCTTGCTGAGCCTTGGTCACGTCCTGTTGAGAAAACAGGATCCAGGTTTCTCGATTTCGTGTGGAGAACTCCTCGATCGGATTTCGCGATAAAGCGTCCGCAAGCTGATTTTGTGCTCCAGCACGGTGACGGATGTCGTACGTATAGTCTTGGAGCCGAACAATCCATCGGGCAAACTTGTGCTTGAGGTGCTGCTTCTGGAACATCCACGCAATCGCGGAGTTGTCTGTTACTACCGTGAAGTGTCGGCCAAACAAGTAGTGGCGGAACTTTTCATCCACACTCCATACTACAGCCAAACACTCCAGTTCATTCGAATGATAATGCCGTTCTGCGTCCGATAGTTTACGACTGGCGTAGCAGATGACGTGCCCACGCCCACTCGAGTCACGTTGAAGTAAAACCGCCCCCAGGCCAATCTGACTCGCATCAGTATGGACTTCTGTCATCCAATCTTCATTAAAGTGGCAGAGCACCGGGCTATGTGTAAGCTGGTGTTTGAGGGTTTGGAAGGCGTTATCCTGCAAAGGACCCCACTGAAATTGGGCGTTTTTCTTCAGTAAGTCCGTGAGTGGAGCAGCAGTTGACGCAAAGCTCGGTACAAACTTGCGCAAGTATGACGCCATTCCTAGGAATACCTGGAGCTGTTTTATAGATGTTGGTGCAGGGTATTTGGCAACGGCGTCTATGCGTTCAGGCAAGGGTCGTACGCCATTATGAGATATCTGATAACCAAGATAAGATATTGTCGTCAACCCAAACTGGCACTTCTCGCGGTTAAGTCGAAAGCCGGTGTTGTATAGCCTCTGCAGAACCGTGTCGAGATTTTGTAGATGTTGTTTTTCTGTTTCCCCGATGACTAGAACGTCATCGAGGTACACGACGCAGGCACGGTCTATCAGTGTGCCTAACACTGTGTTCATGGCACGCTGAAAGGTGCTTGGAGCAGTTCGCAGACCGAACGGCATCCGATTAAACTCGTACAAGCCAGATGGTGTTCGGAAGGCCGTCTTAAACTTATCTTCTTCAGCCACGTTGATCTGCCAATACCCTGCTTTTAAATCTAGCGACGAAAAGAACCTCGCTTTTCGTACGGCGTCAATAGCGTCGTCAATGCGTGGCAGCGGGTACGAGTCTGGTATGGTGTGCTTGTTCAGCTCTCGGTAGTCAACACAGAAT
Source organism: Rhipicephalus microplus (assembly GCF_043290135.1). Lineage (NCBI taxonomy): Eukaryota > Metazoa > Arthropoda > Arachnida > Ixodida > Ixodidae > Rhipicephalus > Rhipicephalus microplus. The sequence goes on along the minus strand of NW_027464661.1, from coordinate 469,658 downwards.
CGGAGATTGCCGTCCTTTTTACGGACTAGGACAACAGGTGCTGCCCACGGGCTAGAAGATGGCCTGATTATGCTTGCGGCAAGCATTTCTTGCACCTGCTGGTCAATTAATATCCGCTCTCGTTCGGCATATCTACGTAACGGTATGGACACCGGCGGATGATTGTCAGTAGTAATATGGTGCACTAGCACGCTAGTTCCGGGAAGCTGAGTAGTAGTATCAGCGAAGATACGGGTTACGGAAGCCGAGGAAGAGGAAGCAGAATAAGAACAGCCGGCCTGCAGCAAAGGCGTTGTCTCTTATTTCCCGTCGTTACAATGGCGCAGTCGACGAAGAAAACGGCTTACGTCTCGGTTTCGTCATCCACAACGCCCGCCGACGTGCAGCCGCGGTAAGCGTCGCTTGAGGACGGCGTCAAGCCCTCCTCGGCAGCTGTTTACTGACACCACCGTTCAGGGACGGCGTCAAGGCCTCCTCGGCGGCTCCAGCACCCGTTACCGGTACCAGATCACGATAAGGAACGCCGTCACGCTTCTTCGCTGATGGAACCCGCAAGGCGTCCGTCGCGGCCAGCATCCATCCCAGCACCGACGGATGGCGTCCAGGCCTCCGTTGTGGTTCCGGGAAACTTGTCCTGGGACGCGACACGTCGCGGCAACCATGCGCACGGGCCTCTCTCACCTAGGGATGGCGTACATGCCTCCTCCATACCTGGCAACCTGTCGGCGCTTCAAGCACCCACCGTGTACGGCGTCGAGGCCTACCCGGCGGCGCAAGACCGCTTCATCTACGCCGCAGTACCAGGTCACAACTCATCACATGGGTTCCGCTTGCCTGGGAACGTCGTTGACGCTTCCAGCGCCCTGGAACCCATGTCCACGATTCCTACCACAGCTGGATTTCCAAGGGACGCCGTCCACGCGTCCTTGGTCAGCAATTGTACCACCTCGAGTACCGCAGTCACTGTATCCTCCGCAGAGGCGGGCCTTGGCTCTTCGTGCGGATCACACGACAGCGCAGCGGAGCTGCAGCATACCATCGCGCAACTCCGCGTCACGACCAACGCCCTCATAGCGTCGAGCTCCCAGCTATGTCCTGCCATCTTGCCAACATTGTGCGCACTCAATGCCATGTTGGCTGCGGCCGCCTCACAAAACTTCGAGGTAAGCTCGCCCGAGAACCGTCGCAATCTCGGGCGTTCTCTCACGGAGGTATCAGAGCAAGTGAACTGCTTGGCGTGGGCACATTTCGGAGTTTTGCCCGCAGTCCCGCCATCGCCGATTTCCTTCGAGCTACCGGAGTTTCGCGGCTTCCAGGACGATGCCAAGGAATGGGTGGCAACCGTCAACGCTGTCGGAGATCACGCAGCGTGGACGGACCAAAAGAAGTGGGGCATGGCCATAGACCGCCTTCGGAATGCTGCCGCGGCTTGGCATCGATACGAAGGCGTGCGGCAGACGTCCTGGGTGGACTGGAGTGACAAGCTCATAGCTGCTTTTGGACGGAGTCACCATCACCTCTCCACGACCACCCAGTCTTACGCGACCGCTACCGAGAATAGATCCGAGAAGGAGACCACCCTCGCGGCTTCAGCTGTATTTTGCAGCTTCCCGACAGCCAATTTAACCACCTACCCTGGGACGAACAACCCTACAGTGCTGACCCTCACTTCGAAGCGACATCTCCTGATATCACGTCAGTCTGTGGCCGAGTGTGCGGACGTCTGCCACACGCTAAGCGCCGCCTCCTTCAAAGTCACTGTCAGCAAAGACCTACCAGAGAAGGTAATACTTCCGGTTAGTGACAGGTCATCTGACAATGAAGGCTCTACTGCACGTGAAACTATAGGAATAAGCAGCTTGAGCATGAGTCCGACAAAGGCAGTGCTGCAAGAGCACGCGTTGCCTCTCAAGCTGCAACCTGAACTCGGCTCTCAGATGACTACCAAGACACCCCGACGCCCCTTGCCACACCGCAAGCAACGCAGGCGTCGACGCTCAGTGCAGCAGGTGACGGTGCAGCGTGGACTATTTCCAGCATTTGTAACACGACTGCGACGGGATGCTCAAACCGACGAGATTAAACCAACGCGGCCACTTTGCAGGAGTCTGTATCTCCTGCTAGCGGCATCTTGTCCAAGTCAACAGCGTTGGCCCCATCGTGGACGACGCCTGCACCGACCATCACGTCACAGCCAGTGTCGTCCTCCGGAATCTCCTTCAACAAACTTCCATGTGAAATATCAGCTTGGCCGAGCCCGGCCACCCCGGAATAGTCAATGCCGCCCACCGGAGACATTGTCGGTAGCCCACGAGGCTCGCAGTCGGGGCCGAGTGTAATGATAATAAATAGTGGGGCTCAGGCAAGGGCGGAGGCAGGGTTACGGAAGCCGAGGAAGAGGAAGCAGAATAAGAACAGCCGGCCTGCAGCAAAGGCGTTGTCTCTTATTTCCCGTCGTTACAATATATATATATATATTGTCACGTTACTCTCGACAAACTTGATAAAAAATGGGCTCGTTTAGTCGACTACTCAAGCAGCGGCTCAGAGAGATCGTCTTTGTCTTCTTTCACTCTTCGATCTCACCCAAGCAAACCATGTGGCAATAGTCCCCCCCTTTGAAAGCATCGACTCGATGCTCGTAAATAAAAAAAATGAAGGTATACACACGCAGATATAGAGAACCAAAAGAGGGAGAGTGCCACTACTCGCAGCGCAAATGAGGAAGTTTCGCCAACGCTTCCGCCAAGCGCAAAAAGAAAGGGCATAAAAACACACGAGAACACAAACAGCAGCAGCAACGCAATGTCACGGCATGTCGTAGCACGTGAAACCACAAGGGCTTCTGTGTGAAGTAGGGCTTCAGCCGAAGGACATGCACGGTTTCGGGCCGAAGCTGTCGACGAGAAGACGCTGCGCCGTCCGGAAATACCTCGTAGGTAAGATCTGTGATTCGTCTAAGAACCTTGTACGGTCCAAAATAACGGCTTAGGAGTTTTTCGGATAAGCCTGGTCGCCGGACAGGGATCCACACCCACACTCGGTCCCCAGGGTGGTAGGTGACATTTCGATGGCGGAGGTTGTAACGTCGTGCGTCTGCATCTTGTTGGTGACTGGTGTTTATGCGAGCTAGCTGACGAGCTTCTTCGGCGTATTGAGTGTATTGCTCAGCATCTTGAGCAAGTTCATTGCTTTCGTCGCACGGAAGCATAGCATCGAGCATGGTTCGCACGTTGCGTCCGTAAACAAGTCGGAAAGGCGGAAATCGCGTTGTTTCTTGCGTTGCCGTATTATAAGCAAACGTGATGTATGGAAGAATCTCGTCCCAGGTTTTATGTTGTACGTCCACGTACATTGACAGCATGTCCGCTATGGTCTTGTTAAGCCTCTCTGTCAGTCCATTGGATTGCGGATGATAAGCCGTTGTTTTTCGATGACTTGTGCAGCTAAGTTTAAAAATGTCCTCCATCATTCGTGCTGTAAACGACATCCCTCTGTCCGTAATCACGCATGACGGGGCACCATGCCGTAGGACGATTTGGTGCACGAAGAACTGCGCGACTTCAGAGGCCGTGCCACGGGGTAACGCTTTTGTTTCAGCATAACGCGTAAGATAATCTGTCGCAACTATAATCCATTTGTTCCCAGAGGACGACAAAGGGAAGGGCCCGAGAAGGTCCATTCCCACGAGGTCAAACGGTGTCCGTGGTGGTGCGATCGGCTGGAGCAGGCCCGCGGGTCTCACAGGCGGAGTCTTGCGGCGCTGGCACTCACGGCAGCCTTTCACATATCGATGTACACTAGTTGATAGTCGCGGCCAGTAATACTGTTGGCGTACTCGGGCGAGAGTTCGCGAATAGCCCAAATGTCCTGACGTGGGCTCGTCGTGGCACGCCAGGAGGATTTCATCACGCATGTCGGTAGGAACAACGAGTAGGAAGGCCTTGTCGCTACCACGGGCGTTTTTCTTGTAAAGAATGCCTCTTCTTAGACAAAAAGAGGACAGTTCGCGAGCAATGTGTTGAGGGACCTGAGAGTTGCGGCCTTCCAGGGAATCAATGACTGGGCGTAATTCATCGTCTGCCCGCTGCTTTGACATAAATTCGGAGTCACTAACTGCTCCGAGAAAGGCATCTTCATCTTCGGAGTCCCTGACAGCGTTCCCCACAGGTGCTCGAGAAAGCGCGTCGGCGTCTTCGTGTTTGCGCCCTGACCTGTACACAATCGTAATGTCAAACTCCTGCAAACGCAAACTCCACCGTGCGAGACGGCCGGATGGATCTCTGAGATTTGCCAGCCAGCAGAGCGAGTGGTGGTCAGTCACCACTTTGAAGGGACGACCGTAGAGGTAAGGCCGAAATTTGGTCGTCGCCCACACGACTGCGAGGCATTCTTTTTCTGACGTAGAATAGTTGGTCTCAGCTCGAGAAAGAGTACGACTGGCGTAAGCTATCACATGCTCAAAGCCGCCGTGTCGTTGTACAAGGACAGCGCCAAGTCCGACGTTGCTGGCATCTGTATGAATTTCTGTAGCAGCGTCCTCATCAAAATGGGCAAGAACAGGGGCTGTTTGCATTCTCTGTCGTAACTCTGTGAACGCTGTATCTTGTTCTGCGCCCCAAGTAAAGGGTACGTCATCTCGGGTGAGTCGCGTAAGA